>NC_072047.1:862021-999521 GCF_027791375.1 Indicator indicator
AGGACACTCCACAACCTCTCTGGGCAGCCTGCTCCAGCCCTCCAGCACCCTCACACCAAACAACTTTCTCCTCCTCCTCCTCAGGTGGAACATCCTGGGTGCCACTTTGTGCCCCTTGTGCTGTCCCTGGGCACCACTGAGCAGAGTCTGGCCCCAGCCTCTTGCCCCCCACAGCTCCTTTAGCTCTTGCTGAGCATTGCTCAGCTCCCCTCTGGGGCTGCTCTTCTGCAGGCTCTCAGCCCCAGGGCTCTCATTCTTCTCATGCTGGAGACCTTCCTGCCATGCTGTGCTCTGAACTCTGTGGACCCAGCTCTGCTCTGGAGCCCTGCAGGACCACCCCTGCAGGACCACAACCTGCAGGACCACCCCTGCAGGACCACCCTAACCTTTGCCCCAACCTCACCAAGGGACACATCTCAGGCTGCTTGCAGAGAGCAGAGCCTGGCTGCAGAAAGCCAAGAAGCTTTGCAGAGCAGCTTCTCACCTCCTCCATCCTTCTCCTTAGGACACCCTGAGCATGGCAGAGCCTTCTCCTCTCCCTGCCTGCAGCAGGTTCAGCTTTTTCTTCACACTGTGGCATTTCTCCCCTCCCTCCCCAAGCTGTCCATTGACACATTGACTGGAGCAAGTTCTTGAGCAGGAGATAATTAATTCCAAAATGAAGCAAACATTTAACCTTGGGTCAAAGGAGAGGCTGAGTCGATCCCAAATGATTTCCTTTCTATTTTCCCTTTTCTTTAAAACCTTTTTTTTTTTTTTCTTGAATAAGAATAAATCAGCTTCACAGAATTAGAAGAGAAAGAAACAAAAGAGAGAGGAAAAACAACCAAGCAAACAAAAAAGCAAAGCCCACCCCAGGGGCTGTCCATCTCTGCTGCTGAGAAGTGTCAATAACATTGGCTGAGGAAGAAGAGCCAAGGAGGAAGGAGGCAGGAATCCCTCTGGAGCATCATCACTCCAGCAGCTTCCCAATCTGGGAGATGAGGGGGAGGAAAACCAGAAGGAGAGGAAACAGCCTCAGGTTGCACCAAGTGAGGTTCAGGTTGGATGCTAGGAACAATTTCTTCCCAGCAAGGGATCTCAGGCACTGGAAGAGTTTAGGTTGGAGGTTTGGAACAATTTCTTTGCTGCCAGAGTGGTCAGGGATTGGCACAGGCTGCCCGGGGAGGTGGTGGAGTCCCCATGCCTGGAGGTGTTTGGAAGCTGCCTGGATGCAGTTCAGAGGCACAGTGCTGAGCTCTGGCTGAGCTGTTTGGGACCTGATGCTCTCCAAGGTCTCTTCCGACCCCAACAATTCCATTTCATCATTCTGATACTTTTGGAGAGCAGTACTGAAGTGCTGGCCCCACGCTGACCTCTGCCCTCGATTTTAGACACCACCAAATTAAGTGACGAGGGCCCAGAGCTGTTATCCACTCCCCACCCCCACCCCTGTCCCTCCCCCCACCTCCCATCCCCTCTGCCTTTCGCATTCAGCTTCAGCACAGCTTTTCCTGCTCCTGCCAAAAAAGCAACCTCTTGGTCTTAATAAATTCATGAGCATCGATTCCTGGTGGGGGCACAGCAGGAAGATTCAGCTGGAAGACTTAGGAGAGTGCTCCTGAGCAAGGCAAACTGCTCCCCACCCCCCTCCCCCCGGCCCCTTCCCCTCTGCTTGCAGCCCGTAAAGCCTGCTCACACCACAGCCCTGGGGGGATGGGGAGGAACCCAGCTGCACAGCACGTACAGACCCCCACTGACCCCTCCAGACCCCCTCAAACAGACCCCCACTGACCCCTCCAGACCCCCACACACAGACCCCCACTGACCCCTCCAGACCCCCTCAAACAGACCCCCATTGACCCCTCCAGACCCCCTCAAACAGACCCCCACTGACCCCTCCAGACCCCCACAGACAGACCCCCACTGACCCCTCCAGACCCCCTCAAACAGACCCCCACTGACCCCTCCAGACCCCCACACACAGACCCCCATTGACCCCTCCAGACCCCCACAGACAGACCCCCACTGACCCCTCCAGACCCCCACAGACAGACCCCCACTGACCCCTCCAGACCCCCTCAAACAGACCCCCATTGACCCCTCCAGACCCCCTCAAACAGACCCCCATTGACCCCTCCAGACCCCCACAGACAGACCCCCACTGACCCCTCCACACCCCCACAAACAAACCCCCACAGACCCCTCCACACCCCCACACACAGACCCCCACAGCCCCCTCCACACCCTCACAGACAGACCCCCATAGACCTCTCTAGACCCCTCCAGACCCCTCAAACCCCCTATAGAGCCCCTCTAGCCCCCACAGGTGCCCTCTGGCCACACATACAGACCCCACAGAGCCCTCTAGACCCCTCCAGGTCCCTCTAGCCCCCTATAGAGCCCCTCTAGCCCTCATAGGTGCCCTCTGCCCCCACATGCAGACCCCTCTAGCCCACTATAGAGACCCTACAGTCCCCATAGGTGCCCTCTGCCCCCACATACAGACTCCCACAGACCCCTCCGGACCCCTCTAGCCCCCATGGGTGCCCACCTGGTACAGTGCCCTCAGCATGGCTCCATGACTGGTTTCCTCCCCCACCCCCCCCCCCAGCTTTGCCCATAATAATCCCATTTTCAGGCCTGCTTTCTGGCTGGCATTTGAAGGATAAGCTCTTAATGACCCTAAATTAATTGAGAAGATCATCAAAAAATCAGTAATGTCATCCTGTCAAGCCAAGCTTCTGGTGTTTTTTTTCTTTTTTATTAATGATTATGCATCTTTCCTCTTTTCTTTTTCTTTCTTTCTTTCTTTCTTTCTTTCTTTCTTTCTTTCTTTCTTTCTTTCTTTCTTTCTTTCTTTCTTTCTTTCTTTCTTTCTTTCTTTCTTTCTTTCTTTCTTTCTTCTTTCTTTCTTTCTTCTTTCTTTCTTTCTTCTTTCTTCTTTCTTCTTCTTTCTTTCTTCTTTCTTTCTTTCTTTCTTTCTTTCTTTCTTTCTTCTTTCTTCTTTCTTCTTCTTCTTTCTTTCTTCTTCTTCTTTCTTTCCTTCCTTCCTTCCTTCCTTCCTTCCTTCCTTCCTTCTTCCTTCCTTCCTTCCTTCCTTCCTTCCTTCCTTCCTTCCCTTCCTTCCTTCCTTTCCTTTCCTTCCTTCCTTCCTTCTTCTTTCCTTCCTTCTTCTTCTTCTTCTTCCTTCCTTTCCTTCTTCCTTCTTTCTCTTTCTTTCTTTATTTCTTTCTTTTAATCTTTCTTTCTCTCTTTATTTCTTTCTCTATTTCTTTCTTTCTTTCTCTCTTTATTTCTTTCTTTCTTTCTCTTTCTTATCCCTTTCCATCATTGATCTGAAGCTTTCAGAGGCACATTAATAGACCTGCCTGCAGCAGAACTCTTCAGCACTCACCTCCAACCAAACAACTGATTCTCAGGAGACTCCAAGAGGACCTCAAATTGGTCCAAAAATTGGATTTACTCTACTTATTTGGGGTTTTTTTAACACTAAAAAAAAAAAAAAATCCCAAAATCCAAAACACAGTTTCCAAGTTTTCCCTTTCCCTTTCTTTCTCTCTTTCTCTTTCTTTCTCTTTCTCTTTCTCTTTCTCTTTCTCTTTCTCTTTCTCTTTCTCTTTCTCTTTCTCTTTCTCTTTCTCTTTCTCTTTCTCTCTTTCTTTTTGTCTCTCTCATTCTCTTTCTCTTTCCCTCTTCCCTTCCCTTCCCCTTCCCTTCCCTTCCCTTCCCCTTCCCTTCCCTTCCCTTCCCTTCCCTTCCCTTCCCTTCCCTTCCCTTCCCTTCCCTTCCCTTCCCTTCTCTTCCCCTTCCCCTTCCCATTTCCCTTCCCCTTTCCCCTTTCGCTTCTTTCCCTTTCCCTTCTTTCCCTCCTCTCCCTCCTCTCCCTTCTTTCACTCCTCTCCCTTTATTCCCTCCTCTCCCTTTTTTCCCTTCTCTACCTTCTTTCCCTCCTCTCCCTTCCCCTTCCCATCTTCAGGACAGGGTTCAGTGGCCCTGGTGGTGTTGGGTTGATGTTCCTAGAGGCAGTAGCAGGTGACAGACTGCACCTCTCAAAGGATCTCCTTGAGGCAGAAGAGAGAGCAGGGAAAAGATCTTCCTGCTCCCTGGGCTTTGCAGGGCTCCCAGCAGGTGATGAAGGTTTTGCTCCTGCCTTGGAAGCTCTTTTTAATCACCACCAGGTCAGGCTGAAGGGGCTGGTTGTGGACCAGTCTGCCCAGTCCACCTCAGACACTGGGTACCAGTGAGCCCCTCTGACCCTCATCCCCAGCAGGAGGGCATCATGACCCCCAGCTAGATTTGGGGTTCATGCTTCTGTCAGCTTCACCAGGCAGCTCCTTGCACCACAGCAGCATGGAGCTTGTGCCCCTCAGCCCAGGGAGGCTGGAGGTGCCCAGTAAAGGGTGCTGGGTCCTGGGGGACACTACCCCTCAGGTGGTGCTGAGCAGCTGCTGGAGGATGCTGTTTCTTGCCAGGGACTGTAGAGGGAAGTAGATGACAAAAGAGACTTTTTGCCTCTGGCTGAATCCAGGTGGCTGGAAGCCAGGAGCAGCCCTGATCAATACCTTCCCCAGGAGACCTTCCTTTCCAGGACTATTTTTAGGAGCCATGGGCAGCCCTGGCTGGCTCAACCACTTCCTTTGCCTTTGCCCCTCACCACCCAGAACCCACAGCCATCACCCATGGCTCCAGCCCCAAACCCTACTTTTTGTGCCCTAAAACTGCTTCTTTGAGCCTTTGCCTTCTCCTGGCAGGAGAACAGAGAAACCTCAGCTTGGGGCCAACTCCCCCTGTGCCAGAATCCACCTCCAGTTGCAGGAGGCTCTGTGCCTTTGATGCTTCACCTGAAGCACTCTGGGAGGCAGCTTCCAGCTCATTTTCTCCCAAGAGCTTGCACAGAAGCATCTCTGCCCAGGGAGGTGTCTGATCTCCCTGGCCCTCACCACAGAGCAGAGCAGATGAGCAGGGTTGGGGACTCAGAGGCTGACAGCCCCCAGGGTGGGAATTAGCAAAGAGGGGGAAAAAAAAAACAACCACCCATAACAGTTACAGCTGGAGTCAGAGAACCATGGAATTGGTTTGGTTGGCAAAGACCTTTCAGATCAGCAGCTTCAACCCAGCACTGCCAGGGCACCACCAAACCATGGCCCTCAGCACCACATCTCCACACCTTTGAAACCCTGCCAGGCATGGGGACTCCATCACTGCTCTGCACAGCCTGGGGAGGGGCTTCCCCCCTCAAGGGGAAGAAATTGTTCCTCAGGTCCAAACTAAACCTGCCCTGGGGCAATTTGAGGCCATTTCCTCTTGTCCTGTTGCTTGTTCCTTGGGAGAAGAGACCAACCCCCAGCTGGCTCCAGCTTCTTCTCAGGGAGCTGTAGAGAGCCAGAAGGTCTCTCCTCAGCCTCCTCTTCTCCAGGCTCAAACCCCCCCAGCTCCCTCAGCTGCTCCTCCCCAGCCCTCTTCTCCAGACCCTTCCCCAGCTCCATTGCCCTTCTCCAGCCTCTCAATGTCCTTCTTGGAGTGAGTTCTTTCAGCTGGCTCTGCCTCACATCCCACATGCTGCTGTCACATCTAGCAGGGCACAGGGACCATGCAGGGGACAGCAGTGTTTAGCTCAGGTGGGGGACATCCAACAGCCAGATTGTGCGCCCTTCAAAACCAGAGGAATGGGATTGCAGGAGGAAACATCTCAGGAATTCTCTTTATGGAGCTTGGGGACTATCCTCCTGCCCAAATGAGAAGGAGTGGGAGCCACACAGGGGCTAGCAGCACTGAAAATCTGCTCTAGAGCCACCTCAGCACCACTGGGAGGGGATTGAGAGGGGACTGGGGGGTGGATTTGGTGTGAGCTGTGAGCTCCTGCACTTCACAAGAACAGGCAGAGCCTTCAGCACCAGCTGCAGACAGCATCTCCTGGCTGCAGGCAGCTCCCAGTGTTGTTGGGATTGCAGCTGGAGTGCAGCAGCATCTGCCTGCCAAGCACCACTTAGAGACAACCTGCAAGGACCTCAGGCAAAGCATGGTGTCAAACTCAGGGCTTTCAAAAGGCAGCTCTTGGTCCTGCAGTCTGGCAGCAGCAGGAGAGAAAGAAGAAGAAGGAGGAAAAAAATAAATAAATAAAAGGGAAGGAAAAACAAAAACAAACAAACAAACAACAAAAAAAAAACAACCAAAAACCAAAACAAAGCAGCAAAGCCAAGAATGGCTTAGTCAAGGATTTCTTCTGGGTATTTCTCATGTCTCTCACCTCTCCCAGCCCTTTCACTCCACCCTCTGCATGTCTCTCCCCTGCTCCTCACACCTCCACCCTTTCAAGAGAGAGCTCAACACTGAGCAGCAAACACCCACTTGGAGCTACTGCTAATGAGAGAAGGATTCAGTGCAACATGGAACTGTTGGCAAGGGACCTCTGGGATCATCCAGTCCTTCCCCATCTCCTGGGCATGTCTTGGTGTCCCTCCTTCATCATAAGGCTTTGCCTGGTGCTGATTAGAGCTGGGCTTTGGCAGATCTTGGTCTCTTCACACAATTTCTCCCTCTTCACAGAATCCACTCCAACTCCCCCTGCTCCAGCAGGGCACCCACAGCAGCTTGCCCAGCAGCACAATGCCCAGGGGGGGTTGGAAGCTCTCCACACAAGGACACTCCACAACCTCTCTGGGCAGCCTGCTCCAGCCCTCCAGCACCCTCACAGACAACAATTTTCTCCTCCTCTTCAAGTGGAACCTCCTGGGTGCCACTCTGTGCCCATTGCCCCATGTGCTGTCCCTGGGCACCAGTGAGCAGAGTCTGGCCCCAGCCTCTTGCCCCCCACAGCTCCTTTAGCTCTTGCTGAGCATTGCTCAGCTCCCCTCTGGGGCTGCTCTTCTGCAGGCTCTCAGCCCCAGGGCTCTCAGCCTTTGCTCCTCCCAGAGCTGCTCCAGGCCCCTCAGCAGCTTCCCAGCCTCCCTCTCCATGCTCTGGCATTTGCTGCTTTCTCAGGAGAAGGCACACCCAGAGCAGAAATACTTTGTGCAAATGAGTTCATAATGCAGAGTGAGGCAGCACCAAGACCTTCAAGGGAAAGAAAAAGAGAGGAAAAAAAAAAAAAGAGAGGAAAAAAAAAAAGAGAGAGAGAAAAAAAAAAAGAGAGAGAGAAAAAAAAGAGAGAGGAAAAAAAGAGAGGAAAAAAAGAGAGAGAGGAAAAAAGAGAGAGAGGAAAAAAGAGAGAGAGGAAAGAAGAGAGAGAGGAAAAAAGAGAGAGAGGAAAAAAGAGAGAGAGGAAAAAAGAGAGAGAGGAAAAAAGAGAGAGAGGAAAAAAGGAGAGAGGAAAAAAAGAGAGAGGAAAAAAAGAGAGGGAAAAAAAAGAGAGGGAAAAAAAAGAGAGAGAGGAAAAAAGAGAGAGAGGAAAAAAGAGAGAGAGGAAAAAAGAGAGAGAGAGAGAAAAGAGACAGAAAAAAGAGAGAGAAAAAGAAGACAGTGAAAAAAATAAGAGAGAGGGAAAAAAGAGAGAAAAGAGAGAGAGAGAAAAAAAGAGAGAAAAGAAAGAGGGAGGAAAAAAAGAGATAGAAAAAAAGAGAGAAAAAAAAAAGAGATAAAAAAAAAGAGAGAGGGAAAAAAAAGAGAGACAGGAAAAAAAAATCCTGTTAACAGGAGAGGGAAAACTAAAAAAGGAGAGAAGAGCCAGGAAGACTTTGCTGGGAGCCTTAATGTGGAGGTGGAAAATGGAATCTTTTCTTTTTTTTTTTTTTTTTTTCTCTTCTCTATGATTTCCAACCTGCTTTAACTCTGCCCTCTGGGTCAATAATCTCAGTAACAATCTTTTCCTGTAAGAAAATGTTAGAGCTCGTGCAGGTCCCCCCTGGGATTGAAAGTTCAGGAGCCTCCAAGAGGCAGCTCAGCGCTGAGCTGTTTGCCCAGCAGCCAAACTGAAGCTGAAATTTCCTGGTGTGGGCAGTGAGGATCCCAGGGAGTGATTGGGGACCCCCAAGGAGGCCACCCCATGGCCCCATCCTGTGAGCAGAGGGGATGTGCAGGACAAGGGAGCTTTGCCTTTTGCCTTTCCTTCTTTGTTTCCAGGTTTACTAACCACCTCCCTCCTGCTGGAGTTCCCACCACAGCCTGCTGAAGGAGAACGAGTGGCCAAAAGAGGGATGGGTTTCCATGGCAACTCCCTTCCCAGATGAGGCTGGCAGTCACCTGTAGCAGCCAGCCCCTGCCAAAAACCATTGCCCTGGGACTGGGCAGGGGTGAGCAGGGGGCTTGGTGCCCCAGCTGTGCTCTGCAGTTGCCCCATCCCCAGCACAGGGCTGGTTTGTGTGCAAAGAGAGGTGCTGGGAGGGGAGGGGGTGGTGCTAGGGAGGGCTGTGGTCTCCAAGGGCTTCCTCTGCCCCCATGCAGAGCCTGGTCAGAGGTGCTGGCACAGAGCTGGGAAGGAAGAGTGAGGCAGGAAGGGAAGTGATCACCAGCTTCAGGGCCTTCATCCCTCTCAGGGACAAGCCCTCTCCTAAAAGCAAAAGCATGTTTGCAGCAGAGCCCTGGGGCAGGGTGGTCCTGTCAGCTCCTGCACCCCAACAGCAGCTCCCCAGCCACAGACTGAGTGTGAGGGGACATGGCCACAGCCACCACAGAAGGTGCTGAAGCCCTGGAGCAGGCTGCCCAGAGAGGCTGTGAAGCCTCCCTCTCTGGAGAGCTTCCAAATCCCCCCTGGATGTGTCCCTGTGTGACCTTCTCCAGGTGAGCCTGCCCTGGATCATCTCCAGAGGTCCCTTCCCACCATCCAGCGATTCAGTGATGTGGCTGTGGAAGGGCTGAGGCTGGAGGCAGTGCTGCAGCCTGGCTCCCAGCTGCCTTGTCCTCGCAGGCTCAGGGCCGTGATCCTTATCTGCTGATGCATTTTTAATCCTGTTTGCAGGAAGCTCTGACAGAGCAGCCCCCAGCCCTCTGCCCCCCCCCGCCCCGAGGCGCTGGGAGCTGCTGATTGCTCACCGCCTGCTAGCGGAGGGCTCCTCCTCCTCCTCCTCCCCACAAATCAGCCCCAAATGGGATGTCAGAGGGGAAAAAAAACAACAAACGAAAGCTCTGCAGGGCAAGGAGGGTAATTTGGATTGTCTCTGAACAGCTGCGTGCACAGGAGAGCTCTCTGCACGCCGTGGAGTGCTGCTGGGCTCACCCCAGCCTGTGCTGCAGCCCAGCTCACCCTCACAGCCCGGATGGCAGCCTGGGGCTGAGGGGCTGCTGGGAGGGACTGGGCTGGGAGGGCTGCTCTGCTCTCTGCCTTCAGTGGGACCACTGCAAAATGGGGCTGGGAGAGTTGGAGAGGTCACAAACTGCATCTCCCTGAATCCTCCTGCATCTCCCTGCAAGACCCTGAATCCTGCATCTCCATGCATCCTCCTACATCCTCCTGCAGCCCATGGCATCCCCCTGCACCTTCCTATATCCCCCAGCATCACCCTGTAGCATTCTACATCCTCTTGCAACCCCCTACATCCTCCTGCATCCTTCTCCATCCTCTTCCACCCCTCTACACCCCCCTGCATCTCCCTGCATCCTCCTACATCTCCCTGCAAGCCCTTGAATCCTCCTGCATCTCCCTGCATCCTTCTACATCCTCTTCCACCCCTCTACACCTCCCTGCATCCTTCTACATCCTCTTCCATCCCTCTACACCCTCCTGCATCTCCCTGCATCCTTCTACATCCTGTTTCATCTCCCTTTGTCCACCTGCATCCTTCCACATCCTCCTGCATCCCCCTGCATCCCCCTGCATCCCCAAACCATCTCAGCATCCTCATCCCTAGACTCAGCTCCTGCAAACCTCCTCTTAGGGACCTGGAATTCCAGCTGCTCTTTGAGGTTCCACCTCCAGCCTCCAAACCCTCAGGGAGCCCTGCTGAGCTTTTTCACCTGCCTGGAGCTGAGTTCAGAAGTCTGGGCTGAGCACACTGGGGACCCTGTGGCCCCCTGCTTGGAGCAGCACAATCTTGTGGGTGGCTGGGGAGAGGTGGAAAGCTCAGGAGTAGTTAAAAGGAGTTTGGTGAAGCTTCCCCCAGCTGTGGTGGCCTCTGCTGTGCTGGCATATTTCAGGCAGGTGACAGAGACCTTGCCAAGTGTCCTTGCTCAGAAGGAGTGTGATGGATCTGGCTGGTAGAGGGAACAAGGAGGCCATGATCTGACATCCAGGTGATGAATTGTCCTTCTTCCCTCCTCCAGATGATTGCTTGAGGAAACTTGGAGACATCTCCCAGGGAGACCACTGCTGCCACCTCCCCTTTAGGGGCACAGAGACACTGCTCTTGATGAAGCATCACTGCAGCAAGGGCAGCTCTGCTCCCTGCACAGCCTGGGGTGGCTTTATGGGGTCAGAGGGAGAAGGAGAGGAGTTTCCCAAAGGTGGTTCCTGGTCTGCTGGCAGCAAAATAAACCAGCCTGGCTCAGTGAGCTCCAAAGAGAGCAGGAGCATAGAACCACAGAGTCACAGAGTCATGGTGTAGACTGGAAAAACCTTTGTGATCATCCAGTCCAAGCCTGAACCCAGCACTGCCAGGGCACCACCAAGCCCTGGCCCTCAGCACTACATCTCCACACCTTTGAAACCCTTCCAGGCATGGGGACTCCATCACTGCTCTGGGCAGCCTGGGCCAGGCCTGGACAACCCTCAAGGGGAAGAAATTGTTCCTCATGGCCAACCTGAACCTGCACTGGGACAACTTGAGGCCGTTCCCTCTTGTCCTGTTCCTTGGGAGAAGAGACCAACCCCCAGCTGGCTCCAAACCCCTTTCAGGGAGTTGTAGAGAGCCAGAAGGTCTCCCCTCAGCCTCCTCTTCTCCAAGCTGAACCCCCCCCCAGCTCCCTCAGCTGCTCCTCCCCAGCCCTGTTCTCTCTTCCCCAGCTTTGTTGTCCTTCTGTGGACCTGCTCCAGTTCTTCAATGTCCTTCTTGGACTGGGAAACTCAACACTGAAGTCTAATCAATGCAATTGGATCTTGTGGGAGTGATGGAATTTGAAGCAAAATAGGGTTTGGGACCATTTTCTATTGCTGCATCCAGGCAGGTGGGGACTGTCCCTCAAGAGGCAGCACAGAAACCAATTCCTGTCCCACCCACAGCTCCTGGGATGGGAAGATGCTATGCAGGGATGGTGGTTTAGGAGGTGAATCCATCCTGAGTGGCTTTGCAAGGGGTTAAGTCATCAGAAACACACAAATAAAAGTCACCAGAGGGATGTCAGGGCTGGGAGAGTGTGGCTGGAGAGGAGGAAGCCACAGGCTGGGAGATTCGGCTGGAAGTCAGCCAGCAAAGGAAGAAAACCTCTTATCTGCAGCCTCAAAATCATCCAAATCAGGGAGGGGAAAGAAAAAAAAAAAAACCACTCACAAATGGAGATCTGTGGTGAGGGAGGGGAATTTACCAACAGGAGGCTTATCAGAAGGCAAAGCAGATAGTAATAAACAGCTCCTCAGATCCAGGGCTTGAGCTCAGAGAGAGCAGAACAGAGAATGGGAATCCTTGGGAAATGCAAAGGGCTGATAGGAGCCCCCAGTGACTTAGCAGCTAGAAATTAATAATCAAGCCCCCCCCAAAACCTCCCCAAACTCACCCCAGTGGCCACATTAGGATGCATTTCAGCCCCACAGCTGCCCACTCCTGGGGTTTTTTTTGCAGCCCCCTCAAGTCAATGCTCTGGCTGTGAGCCTGGGCTGACACCTGCAGAGCTCCAAGCTGCTGGGGTTTGTGTAATGTGGCAATTCCCAACCCCCTCCCCCTTCCTCTCCCCCTCCTCCTCCTCTTCCCCCTCCCTCTTGTTACCTGGGTGTTTATTTACAGTCGATTGTTGCCTATTTTCCTCCCATTTATGGCCCATCTTGTTTATGATGCTGCTTAAACGTCTGGCAGAGAGCTAATTATGGTGCTGGGGGAAGCAAAGGGAAAACAGAAGCACACCGACAAGGAAAAAAAAAAGGATGGAAAGGGTTTGGGTTTGGGTTTTTTGTGTTGTCTTTTTTTTTTTTTTCTTTCCTGTGGGAAGGATTTAAAAGCTCAGCCTGAGTGGGGCAGGTTTGCTTTGTCCTGCTCAGGACAAGCAGCAGTGTGATGGGTATCAAGCTGTTGGGGTTGCCCAGATGTCCTTGAGGGAGGGGAAAGAAGGAAGTTCAACAAGACCAGGCAAGGTCAGGGCAATCCCAGGCACCCATATAGGCTGGGCAGGGACTGGCTGGAGAGCAGCCCTGAGGAGAGGGACTTGGGGGTGCTGGGGGAGGAGAAGCTCAACAGGAGCCAGCAGTGAGCACTTGCAGCCCAGAGAGCCAAGCAGAGCCTGGGCTGCAGCAGGAGAAGTGTGGCCAGCAGGGCCAGGGAGGGGATTCTGTCCCTCTGCTCCACTCTGCTCAGACCTCAGCTGGAGCTCTGTGTCCAGTTCTGGAGCCTCTGTTATAGGAAGGATCTGGAGGTGCTGGAAGGTGTCCAGAGAAGGGCCACGAGGATGATCAGAGGGCTGGAGCTGCTCTGCTGTGAGGACAGCCTGAGAGAGTTGGGGTTGTGCAGTCTGGAGAAGAGAAGGCTCCCAGGAGACCTTCTTGTGGCCTTGCAGGATCTGAAGGGGGCTCCAAGAAAGCTGGGGAGGGACTTTTGAGGGTGTCAGGGAGTGATAGGACTGGGGGGGATGGAGCAAAAGTAGAAGTGGGGAGATTCAGACTGGATGTGAGGAAGAAATTCTTCCCCATGAGAGTGGTGAGAGCCTGGAATGGGCTGCCCAGGGAGGTGGTGGAGTCCCCATCCCTGGAGGTGTTCAAGAAACCTGTGGCCATGGCACTTGGGGCCATGGCTTGGTGGCCATGGTGGGGTTGGGTGGGATGGTTGGTTGGGATGACCTGAGAGGCCTTTTCCAACCCAAACACCTCCCTGATTCTTTTCCACACATGCCCAAGCTGCCTGCTCTCCCCTGACCAGAGCTCTTTAACCTCATTCCTCCGAGGGAACCAGAAGCAAAACTCCAGTGTGGAGGCAGAGCAAGGACCATGCCTGCAGTGCCAGCTTCCTCAACCTGCACCACTTGTAAGCTGCTTATTTATTTATTTTTCCTCACCTTTCATGTATTTTACAGTAAATTACCTCAGTTTATGGCACTTTTTTTTTTTTTTCCCCTCCTTCTCCCCCTCTCTCCTCCTTACGTAATTGTTACAAATAACCTCCAAACGACATCAAAACCACAAACACTGAGAGGGGGAGGGAGAGTAAATTACAGAGATTTCAGAGCAGATGAAGGAGAACTTGCAGGTTGATAAGGCTGCCTGAGCTGCTTTGTTTGTTCTGGTTTTACCTTTATTTTTTATTTTTTTAACCCTAAAAATAAATAAAGAAATTTGTCTCTCTCCTCTTCCTTCCACAAACAGCCAGCTGCAAACAAAATATTTTCTGCCTTGGCCAGGAGGGATTTGAGAAGCAGCATCTCTGACCTCACCATGGCAAAAAGTTAAAGTGAAGCTCCCAGCCCATGAGGGGGGTGGAGGGGGTCAGAATGATGAAGGGAGGATGAATCCCAACTTGCATCCTGAGGGTAGGATCCTCAGTATCCTGCTGCCCATCCTCTCTTCCTACCTTCACCTGGCCCCTTTGTGGTCCTCAGGGCAGCCTGAGTCACCTGCACTGGGGAAATGAGTTTTATCTTCAAAGGAGGATGGTGGGATGATGAGGATGATGAAGATGATGGATCTGATGGGGATGATGGGGATGATGGAGATTGATGGGGATGATGGGGTTGATGGGGATGATGGGGTTGATGGGGCAGATGGGGCTGATGGGGTGGATGGGGTTGATGGGGTGGAAGGGGCAGATGGGGCTGATGGGGCAGATGGGGCTGATGGGGTTGATGGGGTTGATGGGGTTGATGGGGCTGATGGGGCAGATGGGGCTGATGGGATTGATGGGGTTGATGGGGTTGATGGAGCTGATGGGGCTGATGGAGTGGATGGAGCTGATGGGTTTGATGGGGTGGATGGGGCTGAAGGGGTTAATGGGGCTGATGGATTTGATGGAGCAGATGGGGATGATGAGGCTGATGGGGATGATGAGGCTGATAGGGCATCTCCTTTGTCATACTGATGGGGCATCTCCTTTGTTTTACTCCTCAGCACCCACCCATGCTGTGCTGGGTCTGATCCAGCACTGGTGCAAAGCCCCCCACCCATGAGCCCCTCCTGCAGCAACTGTAACCAGCAGAAAAGAGAAGAGGCTGCTCTGAAGGCATCTGCAAGGAGCTGCTGCTCCAGGGGTGGGTATCAGAGGGAACATGACAGTGCCAAGAGCTTCTGAGAGCAGAATAATTCCCTGAGAGGGAGCACTGAGGGCTCCTGGCTTGAATGATTTAAACCTGGGCTTGTCAAATCACTGCTGAGCTCTTCAGCTGCCAGCTGAACTCTCTGCCTCCTGAACATGCCCTGAGGCCAGGTTGAAAGGTTGAGCTTCTCCACTGCTTGTTTTCATCCTTAGATCTTTCCCTAACGAGAGCCCCTCCCGGAGCTGGGGACAGGCAGAGGCCACCTCATGTGCAGCAGGGATGCAAACCGAAGGGTTTTGCCCCAAAATGCATCCCATCTCCAGCTGCAGGAGGTGTCAGCAGCAGTGGGATGGCCCTGGACAGGGCATGGCCACTTCCTTTGGTCCTGTCACAGGCTGGACCTGGAGTATTGTGTCCAATTCTGGGCTCAGCAGTTTGGTTGGGACAGGGAACTACTGGGGAGAGTCCAGTAGAGGCCATGGGGATGCTGAGAGCACTGGAGCAGTGAGAGACCTCAGGTTGCCCCAGGGCATGGTTAGGTTGGAGATCAGGAGAAATTTCTTTGCTGCAAGAGTGGTCAGGGATTGGCACAGGCTGCCCAGGGAGGTGGTGGAGTCCTCATCCCTGGAGGAGCTCAAGAAATGTGTGGCCATGGCACTTGGGGCCAGGGTTTGGTGGGCATGGTGGGGTTGGGTTGCTGCTTGGACTGGATGATCATGGAAGGCTTCTCCAACCTGACTGATTCTGTGATGTCAGTTCAGGAGGAGGGAGGTAAAGAGGAGCTAAGATCCTTCCATTCCACGGTTTTCATCAGGAGTCCTGGGAGAGAGCTCCTGGCAGTTCCTCTCCCAGACCTCTCCACACTGCTACCTTAGGTGCTGCTCAGGTTGCTTTGTGTGCACCAAGGAGATTGCTGGGGGTGGGGGGAGGAGGCCATGGATCTTCCCAGAGCTGGGAAACAAACCTCCAAGGTGGGGGAAGAAGATGAGAGAGAGAAAAGTCAAGGTGTGTGTGGAGGAAAAGAGTCAAAGCAGATGAATTATTCAGCTGCTGAGCTGCCAAGTGCACATTATCAGCTAATGATCTGTAATTATTAATAAATAATTGCAGCTTTAATAAGGAGGAAATGAAATGCTTAATTGCATCATAACATAATTAATGGAATTAGCCACTCTGAATGAAATGAGTTGTGGGCTTGGGTGGTTTGGGGTTGTTTTTTTTTTTTTCCCAAAGTCAAAATTTCTTTCTCCACAATGCTGGTGAGGAGTTTGGTCCTGCTTGAGCAGCCCTGAAGGTGCAGGGGAGGAGGAAGCACTGGGGGGGCTCTGGTAGAAGGGGAGGGGCAAGGTTGGACTCAAACATCTCCAGAGGTCCCTTCCAACCCCTAGCATCCTGTGGTGGAGTCATGGAGTGGCTTGGGTGGGAAGGGAAGTTTAAAGCTCCTCCAGTCCAACCAGCAGGGACAGCCCCAAGCAGAGCAGGTAGCTCACAGCCCCAACCAACCTGACCTGCAGTGGTGCCAGGGATGGGGCAGCTCTCACCTCTCTGGGCAACCTGGACCCATGCTGAGCTGAAGGGGTGCAGGGTGGCCAGAGGGTTCCACTTCCAGCAGTGGTGTTGTCCTCACAGCCACCACAGCTGCCCTCACAACCACCCTGGCTGTCCCCAGAACCATCACAATTATCCTTGCAGCCACTACAGCTGCCCTCTCAGCCACCACTGCTGTCTCCACAGCCACCATGGTTGCTCCTGCAGCCACCACAGCTGTCCTCAGCACCACAGCTGTCCCTGCAGCCACCACAGATGTCCTCAGCACCACAGCTGTCCCTGCAGCCACCACAGCTGTCCTCAGCACCACAGCTGTCCCTACAGCCACCACAGATGTCCTCAGCACCACAGCTGTCCCTGCAGACACCACAGCTGTCCCTGCAGCCACCACAGCTGTCCTCAGCACCACAGCTATCCCTACAGCCACCACAGCTATCCCTGCAGCCACCACAGCTGCCCTCACATCACCACAGCTGTCCTCAGCCACCACAGCTGTCACCACAGCCCCCTCTGGGGGGCTAACAGGTGGCAGTAGAAGCAAGGCCACCCATGTGCCCCACTGCCAGGGTTTTTATGAGCCAATCATATATTTTCATTAGCTGTGGTGATGAAGCACTTGGCTTTTATGAGCTGTTTTAGTGCTTCCTCTGCTGTGTTCCCTGATTACCCTGCTAACAGTTCAGGGTGACATGGACCATTTTCTCCTCTCGTTGCCTTTGCAGCTCTAGGATGGCCATAAACAGAGCCAGCTGCCATCTGCTGCCAGAGGGGAGCAGCCCATTACAGCCTGGGAACTGAAGTCCAAAACCTGTTCATAATTAATAATCCTTAGAAAGCACAAAATTACCCCAAATGTTACTACAAGGTAATTGCTGAGGGGATGGAGGGAGGAGCTGAATGCCTTGATGGACATTTCACATCTCTGGCTTCCAGCAGCACTGCTGCCAGCACCCCAACAGATGTACAGGTGAGGAGGGACCTGCTGGGAAGCAGCTCCAAGGAGAAGGAGCTGGGAGTGCTGGTGGACAAAAAGTTCCCCATGAGCCAGCAATGTGCCCTCATGGACTGAAGGCCAGTGGTGTCCTGGGGGACATGAAGAAGAGTGTGGCCAGTAGGGCAAGGGAGATTCTTCCCCCTTCTCTACTCTGTCCCAGTGAGACTGCACCTGGAATCTTGTGTCTAATTCTGGGCTCCCCACTTAAAGAGGGACAAGGAAGTGCTGGAGCGAGTCCAGGGCAGGCTGGGAAGATGCTGCTGAGGGACCTGGAGCAGCTCTGTGAGGAGCAAAGGCTGAGAGCCCTGGGGCTGAGAGCCTGCAGAAGAGCAGCCCCAGAGGGGAGCTGAGCAATGCTCAGCAAGAGCTAAAGGAGCTGTGGGGGGCAAGAGGCTGGGGCCAGGCTCTGCTGAGCTGTGCCCAGGGACAGGCCAAGGGGCAATGGGCACAAACTGGAATTGTTTGGCTTGGGAAAACCTCTCTAAGATCATTGAGCCCAACCAGCCACCCAACCCCACCATGGCCACCAAACACTGGCCCCAAGTGCCATGGCCACAGGTTTCTGGAACCCCTCCAGGGATGGGGACTCCACCACCAACCTGGGCAGCCTGTTCCAGTCCCTGACCTTTCTTGAACAAATGAAATTCTTCCTCATCTCCAACCTAAACCTTTCCTGGGACAACTTGAGGCCATATTCTCTCATCCTATCCCTCGATCCTCCTCTCTTCCCCAACCTGAAAGCAAATCATTTCCTCTGCCTTTTTAGGCTGCTGCAAGGGGTTAGGAAAAAAAAAAAAAAAAGAGGAAGGGAAAAAAATAGTAAAAAAAAGACCAGAAAAATCTCAGAAGCAGCCAAAGTGTGGGAAAATTGCAAGCTCTTGAAGAGTGACAGCTTGCAGAGCGTTGCCAAGCTTAATCGTCACCATTAAGCAATTATTGCTGAGGAAAACAGCAAAGTGTCTGCAAACTCAGGCTGCTCTGCAAGGAGATGGAAAAGGGCAGAGACAGCAGCAGCTCCTTGCTGCTTTCTAGCTGAGGGATCAAACCACAGCTCCATCATCAAAGGCTTCCAAGTTCATAAATCTTCAACTGACTGACAGCTGCAGCCCTTCACTCCACCACTGCTTCCCACACCGGCCCTGCCCCTGCTCACCTCCTTATTGCCACCATCCCCAGCCTCTGAAGGGCTTTTTTTTTGGGTGGGGGTGGGGTGTAGGTTTCATATTTTCATGGAATGGTTTGGGTTGGAAGGGAACTTAAAGATCATCCAGTCCCACTAGACTTTCACCTTGAGGGCATCTCAGCCCCATAGCCATCACCAGTCCCAGCCTGGCTGCATCCTGGAATCATGGAATGGTTTAGAAGGGAAATGAGAGGTCAGCTCTTCCACCATGGAGTAGCTCAGCCCCATAGCCATCACCAGTCCCAGCCTGGCTGCATCCTGGAATCACAGAATGGTTTAGAAGGGAACTTAAAGGTCAACTCTTCCACCATGGAGTAGCTCAGCCCCATAGCCATCAACACTCCCAGCCTGGATGCATCCTGGAATCATAGAATGGTTTAGAAGGGAAATGAGAGGTCAGCTCTTCCCCCATGGAGCATCTTAGCACCATGCCCATCACCAGTCCCAGCCTGGCTGCATCCTGGAATCATGGAATGGTTTAGAAGGGAACTTAAAGGTCAGCTCTTCCACCATGGAGTAGCTCAGCCCCATAGCCATCAACACTCCCAGCCTGGATGCATCCTGGAATCATAGAATGGTTTAGAAGGGAAATTAGGAGTCAGCTCTTCCACCATGGAGTGGCTCAGTCCCATAGCCATCACCAGTCCCAGCCTGACTGCATCCTGGAATTATGGAATGGTTTAGAAGGGAAATTAGGAGTCAGCTCTTCCACCATGGAGTAGCTCAGCCCCATAGCCATCACCAGTCCCAGCCTGGTTGCATCCTGGAATCATAGAATGGTTTAGAAGGGAACTTAAAGGTCAGCTCTTCCACCATGGAGCATCTTAGCACCATGCCCATCACCAGTTCCAGCCTGGCTGCATCCTGGAATCATAGAATGGTTTAGAAGGGAACTTAAAGGTCAACTCTTCCACCATGGAAGAGATTATTTATTTATTATTAATTTATTAAGCTATTAATTTATTAAGTTATTTCTTTGCTAAGTTATTCCTTTATTAAATTATTTATTTACTAACTTACTCCTTTGCTAACTTCTTCCTTTACTAATTTCTCCCTTTACTAACTTCTTCCTTTATTAACTTCTTCCTTTACTAACTTTTTCCTTTACTTACTTCTTTACTAACTTCTTCCTTTACTAATTTCTCCCTTTACTAACTTCTTCCTTTACTAACTTCTTCCTTTACTAATTTCTTCCTTTACTAACTTCTTCCTTTACTAACTTCTTCCTTTACTAACTTCTTCCTTTACTAATTTCTTCCTTTACTAACTTCTTCCTTTACTAACTTCTTCCTTTACTAACTTCTTCCTTTACTAATTTCTTCCTTTACTAACTTCTATCTTTACTAACTTCTTCCTTTACTAACTTCTTCCTTTACTAACTTATTTCTTTACTAACTTCTTCCTTTACTAACTTCTTCCTTTACTAACTTATTTCTTTACTTATTTCTTCCTTTACTAACTTCTTCCTTTACTAATTTCTTCCTTTACTAATTTCTTCCTTTACTAATTTCTTCCTTTACTAACTTCTTCCTTTACTAACTTCTTCCTTTACTAACTTCTTCCTTTACTAACTTATTTCTTTACTTATTTCTTCCTTTACTAACTTCTTCCTTTACTAATTTATTTCTCTATTAAGTTATTTATTACTGATTTATTGAGCAAAGGGATTCAATTATGAAGTTCTTAATGAAGTTATTTATTTATTAAGGGATTTATTTACTCCCCCCTCCCCTCCCTCCCCCCATGCCCAGCAGGTATAGGGGACCCCAGCTCACCCCTCAGCACGACCCTGGCATCCCTGGCAGCGTAGGGAGAGGAGTGGGAGCGCTGAATAAAGAGATTTTGACTCAGCCCAGAGCCTTTTTAGGGTGGTTGATTATTACTTTTTTTTCTTATTTTCCTCTCTTTCATGGCACATTTTTCGGTGTGGAGGCAGCCAAGGGGGAGGGAGCAGGGGGATTGAAAAAGCTTTCAAAGGAGCCTTATCATGCTGGGGACATGTGCACATTGAGCCTTGGAGATAGGATGAGAGTGGGGCCCTCCTGCAGGAGGCAGACAAATATATACAGGGTTTGTTTGCCTGTTTTCTTTTTTTAACTTTGGGTTGCATTTTCCTTCCTTTATTTTATTTTATTTTATTTTATTTTATTTTATTTTATTTTATTTTATTTTATTTTATTTCATTTCATTTCATTTCATTTCATTTCATTTTATTTTATTATTTTATTTTATTTCATTTCATTATTTTATTTTAGTCTATTTTTAAATTAAATTAAATTGAATTAAATTTTATTATTTTATTTATTTATTTTTTATTTTTTTATTTTTATTTTTTTAAATGTCATTTAATTATTTTATTTTGGTTTAGTTTTTAAATTACATTTAATTTATTTTAATTTCATTTTATTTTATTTTATGTATTTTATTTATTTATTATTTATTTTATTTATTTTTTATTTATTTTATTTTCTTATTTTATTTTCTTATTTTATTTTCTTATTTTCTTATTTTATTTTCTTATTTTATTTTTATTTTATTTTATTTTATTTTTATTTTTTTATTTTATTTTATTTTATTTTATTTTATTTTATTTTATTTATTTTAATTCATTTCATTGTATTTTATTTTTTTTACTGCTGGTGGGAGGGAGGTGTGTGGGATGCCTATCCAAGCTGTCAGCCTTACTGGCTTGAGCTCAGTGACTGCAGGAATTTCAATACAGCTCTTAAAGAGCCAAGGCTGTTGTGAAGACAGAACAGCAAAACACAGCCTGGTTTGGAAAGATAAAACTCAGAAGTTCCCCAAAATATCAGGAAAAGCTGAGGGGAAAAAAACAGGAAGGTAGTTTCTCTGCTCAGATTTGCCTTCTTTTTTGTGGGGGGTGGTGTGGGCTTTGTGCACAGCAATGTCCCAGGTCTTGGGTTTGGGGAGATAGGGAAATAGTTGGATGGACAGATGGGTGGGTGGGTGAGTAGGGCTGGTGGGCAGGGTTGGGATGGGTTGGTGGAGGAAAGGGGAAAGGATAAAGGGAAAGGGAAAAGGGGAAAAGGGAAAGGGAAAAGGGGGAAAAGGAAAAAAGGAAAAGGGAAAGGGAAAGGGGAAAAGGGAAAAAGGAAAAGGGGAAAAGGGAAAAAGGAAAAGGGGAAAAGGGAAAAGGGAAGGGGAAGGGAAAGGGAAAGAGAAAGGGAAAGGGAAAGGGAAAGGGAAATGGAAAGGGAAAGAGAAGGGAAAGGGAAAGAAGGGAAAGGGAAAAGGGAAAAGGGAAAAGGAAAGAGGAAAAGGGAAAGGGAAAGGGGAAGGGGAAGGGAAAGGGAAAAAGGAAAAGGGAAAGGGAAAGGGAAAGGGAAAGGGAAAGGGAAAGGGAAAAGGAAAGGGAAAGGGAAAGGGAAAAGGAAAGGGAAAGGGAAAAGGGAAGGAAAAAGTCCTTGAAGTGATAGGGATGCCCACAAGGTATTTTCCATGAGGATTTAGAGACAGTTTCCCCCTTAGAGGGATGGAAAGTCATCTAAGATCATGGAAGCATGGAATTATCAAGGCTGGAAAAGCTCTCTAAGCTCATCCAGTCCCACCAGCCACCCAAGCCCACCATGGCCACCAAACCCTGGCCCCAAGTGCCATGGCCACAGGTTTCTGAAACCCCTCCAGGGATGGGGACTCCACCACCTCCCTGGGCAGCCTGTGCCAATCCCTGACCACTCTGGCATCCAAGAAATTTTTCTTCCTGTCCAACCTAACCTTCCCCTGGCACAATTTGAGGCCATTTCCTCTCCTTCTATCACTGTTACTTGAGAGAAGAGGTAGATAGCAAGACAGAGAAGGCTTGGGGAGAGGCTGAGCTGGCCCAGCTCCAAAAACCACCACCTCACCCCTCCAGCCACGCGTGCCCAGAGGTTTTCTTGGGGTTTTGGAGGGCTGCTATTTGTTTTGGAGCTTTCTCTTTTCATTTGGCTTGGCAGACTTTCAATACCTCTGCTTTTCACCTCAATAAAAGCAGAGTGGCAGCAGTGGGTTGTTGGGTTTGGTTTGTTTTGGGTTTTCTTTTCTCTGCTGGAATGACCTTTTTCCTCATGCAGAAAACCCCAAACCTTTCTTTGCCTTTCTTGGGGTGAGGAGAGAGAATGTAAAGCTGCTTTTGATGAAAAACAAAGCCTCAGACTCCTTGGTGACATCACCAGGAAGCAGAAAATTAAAGCAGTGGTGGGGTTGGGGTTTTTTGGTTTGGTTTGGGGGTTTTTTTTCAGCCAGGCAGAATGACATCAGGATAAAAGTTTTGTTGACATTGAGCTGTTTGCATGTGTGTGGTGGGGCATAAAAAAATTGCCCTCAACAACAGCAGAACCTCCCAGGATGGTCAGAACCAACCTGGGACTGTGTTGGGTTCATGTCTGGGGCACTTCAGACAACCTGGGACCATTCTGGGTCAAGGTTTGGAGCACTTCAGACATCCTGGGAAGATTCTGAGTCAAGGTTTGAGGCATTTTAGACATCCTGGGACCATTCTGGGTCAAGGTTTGGGGCACTTCAGACATCCTGGGACCATTCTGGGTCAAGGTTTGGAGCACTTCAGACATCCTGGGACCATTCTGGTCAAGTTTTGAGGCATTTCAGACATCCTGGGACCATTCTGGGTCAATGTTTGGAGCATTTCAGACATCCTGGGACCATTCTGGTCAATGTTTGGAGCATTTCAGACATCCTGGGACCATTCTGGTCAAGTTTTGAGGCATTTCAGACATCCTGGGACCATTCTGGGTCAATGTTTGGAGCATTTCAGACATCCTGGGACCATTCTGGGTCAATTTTGGGGCACTTCAGACATCCTGGGACCATTCTGGGTCAAGTTTTGAGGCATTTCAGACCTCCTGAGCAAATTTGTGTGCCCAAATCCAAGAGAATAGTGCTGCTCTTCACCTTCTTGGTCTTTCTCCATCTCCAGGTCTCCATGGGGGGAAGCCCAGACAGAAATAATGTCTCCAGAACTCCCCCCTGAAAGCCTTGGAAGCTCCTCCTGTCCTCACACCATGGTCCCATTCATTAGCACATTGTTGACGTTCATTAATCAAGTGTAAAACTGTAATTAAAAATAATCTTCTTTTCTTGAAGCAGCAGCAGAAGAGGGGAGGAAAAAAAAAAGAAAAAGAAAGAGGAGGCTGAAAAAGGGGAAAATAAAACTAAATGCTTGAATGTGCTAATTGCAGCTGTGGGAACACGACAGCAAAACAATTTGCTGCTTTGTTTCCTTTCTTTTGGGGATGAGCACCAAGGGGTCTGGCAGAGCTGGCACAGGAGAAGCTGAGGAAGAGCTTCCCAAGCTCAGTGATGGGGAGAAGGCTGCAAAAGCACCTCAGGAGTGGATGCATCCCAACAGGAATCCATCTGAGCCCCCCCTGCCAATGTCATAGGATCACAGAATGGGTTGGGTTGGAAGGGATCTTAAAGCTCATCCAGTTCCAACCCCCTGCCATGGGCAGGGACACCTCCCACCAGCCCAGCTTGCTCAAGGCCTCATCCAGTTTGGCCTCAAACACCTCCAGGTAAGGAGCATCCACAGCCTCCCTGGGCAACCTGTTCCAGTCTCTCCCCACCCTCACTGCCAAGAATTTCTTCCTTATCTCCACTCTCACTCTCCCCTCTCCCAGCTCCAAACCATTGTCCCTCATCCTATCACTCCCAGCCCCTGTCCAAAGTCCCTCCCTAGCTCTCCTGTAGCCCCTTCAGGTGCTGGAAGGCTGCTCTGAGGTCTGCCTGGAGCCTTCCCTTGTCTAAGCTGAACAGCCTCAACTCTCTCAGCCTGTCCCTGGGCTGGGCTGATCCCTGCTTGTCTGGGAGCTCTGGAGAAGCAGGGCTGTGGTTTCTGTTGGCTGATTTATCTTCTTGGGTAAAGATTTCATTTCAGGTTGGAGGATGCTCAAAGCAAAGGCAGCCCTGTTACTGACTTAATTGGACCATATTTCAATCCCAGTTCATCTATGCAGCGTGGATTCCTTAGCCTGGGTCCATAAAGTTTTATTAAGTTATATATCAAGGAATATACATATGGGGGATAGGGATACAGCCCTGCTTACATGCCATTGGAAATGAGGAAGGTTGTCACCTCCTGGGGGCTGTCTCTGTTCACACCCAGGGGTCTGCTGCCCTGCTTTGGATGCTCAGACCCTTCCCTGTTTGCAAAGTTTTCCTGGAAAGCCACTCCATGGAGCCATACCTCATCAGGAAGGGGAGAGGCACAAAGAGGAGAGCACTTTGGGCAGGGAATGGTGGCTCCCACCAGCAGCATGTGGGCAAACCTTGCAGAAATCATCAGAAACCCTCTCCTCCTGCTCTCACCTCCCTGTAACATGGGGAAAAGATCCAAGAGCAGGGCTGTGGATGCTCATGGAATCACAGAATGGTTGGGCTGGAAGGGATCATAGGTTGGACTTGATGATCTCTGAGGTCTTTTCCTACTTTATTATGATCTTAAAGATATCTACTCAAGAGAGTCCCATGGAGGGCTGTGAGGATGCTGAAGGGACTGGAGCACTGCCCTGTGAGGAGAGGCTGAGAGCCCTGGGGGTGGTTAGTCTGGAAAAGAGAAGACTGAGAGGGGATTTAATAAATGTTCATCAATAGCTGAGGGCTGGGGGTCAAGAGGGAGGGGACAGGCACCCTGGAATAGGACAAGGAGCAATGGATATAAACTCCAGCACAGGAGGTCCCACCTCAACATGAGGAGGAACTTCTGCACTGTGAGGGTCACAGAGCCCTGGAGCAGGCTGCCCAGAGAGGTTGTGGAGTCTCCTTCTCTGGAGACTTCCCAGCCCCCTCTGGATGTGTTCCTGTGGGACCTGTGCTGGATTCTATGCTCCTCCTCTGGCAGGAGGGTTGGACTGGAAGATCCCCAAAGGTCCCTTCCAACCCCTAACATCCTCTGATCCTGTGTGATCCTCCCTTCCACACTCACCCTGTCTGACTGGCCTGACTTCAGCTGCTTTTTCCACCCTGCCCCTCCTCTTCCTCAGCTGAGGTTGCTTTACAAGGAGCAGCAATGAGCAGCCTGTTCTCCACAGCTCAGCCTGGCCTCCTCCCAGCACCTGCTGAAGCAGGCTAGGAGGCAGCTTGCTAAGGGGACAGATTTCAGCTGATTGCCAGTGGAGAGAGGGAGGATTTCTCTGAGCAGATGCACTTCTGTTCAACTTCTGAAGGCTAAAGGAAAACTTACCTTTTCTTTTTTCCCTTTTGTTTGTTTGTTTAATAGCTCTATGAAAGGACTAAGCTCAAATCTTCTCCTCTGCAAAGGATGAGCCTTTCCCCCTCCCCCCCATCCCCACTCCCAGATCCTCATTTCAGATTAGGAGAGCAGGTGTATGGTGAGAGATCTTGGATTCCCTGGCTGCCAGGGGCTGCTGTTTGATATTCAAACCTGTCATTTGATCAGTCCTGAATAGCTGCCTCAGTGTCCTTCAGGAGAGCTCTATGAAATGCCAAATCCTTTCCCTCTCCCTCCATAGCTGTGAGGAGACAGAATAACTCTCAGGCAGCAGAGCTGAGTCTATTAGCACAAGACAATTGTGTCCTTCCTTGGAGTGAGTTGGGGAGAGAGTGGGTGGAGAGGGAAGGGGACAAGGAGGGGAGGGGAGAAGGCTGGTGGGGGAAAAAACCCACTTGAGCTGGAGTGTCAGCAAGGCAGAGCAGAAAGAAACTCGGCCTGGTGATCAGGGAGGTGATGATGTGGGGGTTAAAATAGGAGAAGAAAAGAATCCAATGGTTTGTGGAGAAGGAATTCAGTGCTTGGTGGAGAAGTGAATTCAGTGCTTGGTGGAGAAGTGAATTCAGTGCTTGGTGGAGAAGGAATTAATTCAGTGCTTGGTGGAAAAGTGAATTCAGTGCTTGGTGGAGAAGGAATTAATTCAGTGCTCGGTGAAGAAGTGAATTCAGTGCTCAGTGGAGAAGTGAATTCAGTGCTCGGAGGAGAGGTGAATTCAGTGCTCGGAGGAGAAGTGAATTCAGTGCTCGGAGGAGAGGTGAATTCAGTGCTCAGTGGAGAAGTGAATTCAGTACTTGGAGGAGAAGTGAATTCAGTGCTCGGAGGAGAAGTGAATTCAGTGCTCGGAGGAGAAGTGAATTCAGTGCTCAGTGGAGAAGTGAATTCAGTACTCGGAGGAGAGGTGAATTCAGTGCTCGGAGGGGAAGTGAATTCAGTGCTCGGTGGGGAAGTGAATTCAGTACTCGGTGGGGAAGTGAATTCAGTGCGCGGAGGAGAAGTGAATTCAGTGCTCAGTGGAGAAGTGAATTCAGTGCTCGGAGGAGAAGTGAATTCAGTGCTCGGAGGAGAGGTGAATTCAGTGCTCGGTGGGGAAGTGAATTCAGTGCTCGGTGGGGAAGTGAATTCAGTGCTCGGAGGAGAAGTGAATTCAGTGCTCGGAGGAGAGGTGAATTCAGTGCTCGGTGGGGAAGTGAATTCAGTGCTCGGTGGGGAAGTGAATTCAGTGCTCAGTGGAGAAGTGAATTCAGTGCTCGGAGGAGAAGTGAATTCAGTGCTCAGTGGAGAAGTGAATTCAGTGCTCGGAGGAGAGGTGAATTCAGTGCTTGGAGGAGAAGTGAATTCAGTGCTCGGAGGAGAGGTGAATTCAGTGCTCAGTGGAGAAGTGAATTCAGTACTTGGAGGAGAAGTGAATTCAGTGCTCGGAGGAGAAGTGAATTCAGTGCTCGGAGGAGAAGTGAATTCAGTGCTCAGTGGAGAAGTGAATTCAGTACTTGGAGGAGAAGTGAATTCAGTGCTCGGAGGAGAAGTGAATTCAGTGCTCGGAGGAGAAGTGAATTCAGTGCTCGGAGGAGAGGTGAATTCAGTGCTCGGAGGGGAAGTGAATTCAGTGCTCGGTGGGGAAGTGAATTCAGTGCTCGGTGGGGAAGTGAATTCAGTGCTCGGTGGGGAAGTGAATTCAGTGCGCGGAGGAGAAGTGAATTCAGTGCTCGGAGGAGAAGTGAATTCAGTACTTGGAGGAGAAGTGAATTCAGTGCTCGGAGGAGAAGTGAATTCAGTGCTCGGAGGAGAAGTGAATTCAGTGCTCGGAGGAGAGGTGAATTCAGTGCTCAGTGGAGAAGTGAATTCAGTGCTCGGAGGAGAGGTGAATTCAGTGCTCGGAGGGGAAGTGAATTCAGTGCTCGGTGGGGAAGTGAATTCAGTGCTCGGAGAAGTGAATTCAGTGCTCAGTGGGGAAGTGAATTCAGTGCTCGGAGGAGAGGTGAATTCAGTGCTCGGTGGGGAAGTGAATTCAGTGCTCGGAGGAGAGGTGAACTCAGTGCTCGGAGGAGAGGTGAACTCAGTGCTCGGAGGAGAAGTGAATTCAGTGCTCGGAGGAGAGGTGAATTCAGTGCTCGGAGGAGAAGTGAATTCAGTGCGCGGAGGAGAGGTGAATTCAGTGCTCGGAGGAGAAGTGAATTCAGTGCTCGGAGGAGAAGTGAATTCAGTGCTCGGAGGAGAGGTGAACTCAGTGCTCGGAGGAGAGGTGAATTCAGTGCTCGGTGGGGAAGTGAATTCAGTGCTCGGTGGGGAAGTGAATTCAGTGCTCGGAGGAGAAGTGAATTCAGTGCTCGGAGGAGAAGTGAATTCAGTGCTCGGAGGAGAAGTGAATTCAGTGCTCGGTGGGGAAGTGAATTCAGTGCTCGGAGGAGAGGTGAATTCAGTGCTCGGAGGAGAGGTGAATTCAGTGCTCGGAGGGGAAGTGAATTCAGTGCTCGGAGGAGAAGTGAATTCAGTGCGCGGAGGAGAAGTGAATTCAGTGCTCGGAGGGGAAGTGAATTCAGTGCTCGGAGGAGAAGTGAATTCAGTGCGCGGAGGAGAAGTGAATTCAGTGCTCGGAGGAGAAGTGAATTCAGTGCTCGGAGGAGAAGAAATGAATTCAGTGCTTCATGGCAATGCTTTCTGGGCTCAAAAACTCAGCCAAAGTGGTGAGCTTGCATTCAGTCAGCCTCCAGAGTGGCTGAGAAGGTGGAAAACTTGGGATGCTCAGGGAAACTTCTGCAGAATCACAGAATCATAGGATGGAAGGGGTTGGAAGGGACCTCTGAAGATCATCAAGTCCAACCCCCACCCTGCCCCTGTCAGAACAGCATCACCTAAAGCAGATCACACACTGGAACACATCCAGGTGGGTCTTGAAAGCCTCTAGAGGTGGAGAAAGTGGTTCTTGAGGCTGTGCTGACCTGTTTTGGATGGGAGCAGACCTCTTTTGGATGGGGGCTGACCTCTTTTAGATGGGGGCTGACCTCTTTTGGATGGGGGCTGACCTCTTTTAGATGGGGGCTGACCTGTTTTGGATGGGGGCTGACCTCTTTTGGATGGGGGCTGACCTCTTTTGGATGGGGGCTGACCTCTTTTAGATGGGGGCTGACCTCTTTTGGATGGGAGCAGACCTCTTTTGGATGGGAGCTGACCTCTTTTGGATGGGAGCTGACCTCTTTTGGATGGGGGCTGACCTCTTTTAGATGGGGGCTGACCTCTTTTGGATGGGGGCTGACCTCTTTTAGATGGGGGCTGACCTCTTTTGGATGGGAGCAGACCTCTTTTGGATGGGAGCTGACCTCTTTTGGATGGGGGCTGACCTCTTTTAGATGGGGGCTGACCTCTTTTGGATGGGAGCAGACCTCTTTTGGATGGGAGCTGACCTCTTTTGGATGGGAGCTGACCTCTTTTGGATGGGGGCTGACCTCTTTTAGATGGGGGCTGACCTCTTTTGGATGGGGGCTGACCTCTTTTAGATGGGGGCTGACCTCTTTTGGATGGGGGCTGACCTCTTTTAGATGGGGGCTGACCTCTTTTGGATGGGAGCTGACCTCTTTTGGATGGGGGCTGACCTCTTTTGGATGGGAGCTGACCTCTTTTGGATGGGGGCTGACCTCTTTTGGATGGGGGCTGACCTCTTTTGGATGGGAGCAGACCTCTTTTGGATGGGGGCTGACCTCTTTTGGATGGGGGCTGACCTCTTTTGGATGGGAGCTGACCTCTTTTGGATGGGAGCTGACCTGTTTTGGATGGGAGCAGACCTGTTTTGGATGGGAGCAGACCTGTTTTGGATGGGAACAGACCTGTTTTGGATGGGAGCTGACCTGTTTTGGATAGGAACAGACCTGTTTTGGATGGGAGCTGACCTGTTTTGGATGGGAGCTGACCTCTTTTGGATGGGGGCTGACCTCTTTTGGATGGGGGCTGACCTGTTTTGGATGGGAGCTGACCTGTTTTGGATGGGAGCTGACCTGTTTTGGATGGGAGCAGACCTCTTTTGGATGGGGGCTGACCTCTTTTGGATGGGGGCTGACCTCTTTTGGATGGGAGCTGACCTGTTTTGGATGGGAGCTGACCTGTTTTGGATGGGAGCAGACCTGTTTTGGATGGGAGCAGACCTCTTTTGGATGGGAGCAGACCTCTTTTGGATGGGAGCAGACCTCTTTTGGATGGGGGCTGACCTCTTTTGGATGGGGGCTGACCTCTTTTGGATGGGGGCTGACCTCTTTTGGATGGGAGCTGACCTGTTTTGGATGGGGGCTGACCTCTTTTGGATGGGAGCTGACCTGTTTTGGATGGGGGCTGACCTGTTTTGGATGGGAGCTGACCTCTTTTGGATGGGAGCTGACCTCTTTTGGATGGGAGCTGACCTCTTTTGGATGGGGGCTGACCTCTTTTGGATGGGGGCTGACCTCTTTTGGATGGGAGCTGACCTCTTTTGGATGGGAGCTGACTTGCTTCATCCCTTGGCAAGACAACCCAGCTCCAGCCACCCCAGCTGCTCACTACCCTTGCCTTGTTGTCCCCACAGCCAGCCTGGAGAGATCTTGACACACATTAACGGCCCTTGATGCAACCACACGTTCCCATTCCATCTCCCTGTTGATTGCTGAAGTCACTTCAAGTTAATTACAGAGTTAATTACCAGCTAATAACTTGGTTGCTAATAGCTGGAAGGGATTTTTGGCAGGAGCTGTGGGGGGGAGGCTGATTGGAAAGGCTCTTGGGTAGGATCCTCCTTACAGAGATGGAGACACTGAAGGCAAATGATTCCAATCTTGGGGTTTAGGGTTTTGGGTTTGGATTGTTTTTTTTTTTTTTCTTTGCTGAACAGTAAATTATTCTAATACCCCTCACTGTTTTATTTGCTCATTATCTGCTGGTAATTAGAAGTGCAGAGCTGCAGAGCTGCCTCAGTTGCAGATAGGAGGCCACAGTGATTGTGCTCTCCTGGATTTTGATGCTAAGAGCTTGTGGCTCTCATCTCTTATCTCTGCTTCCCTTGCCTCATCCTCAGACCTTCTGCACCAGCACACCTGGGCAGATGTCATCTCACCATCCCTGCAGCCCATTTTGGGAGCTTTCCAGGCCAAGGCTTGTGGGAGAGTCACAACTGCTGCCTCTACCTCTTGCAATAACATCTCAGGAGCAGCTGGGATGTGATGCTGGCTTCTGCCTATGGTTTCAAAGGAGTTTCCTGTCCCTGCCTCCTAGCAGCATCCCTGGTAGCTCCTCCAGCATCCTCACCCATCACAACCCTGCTCCTTGGAAGGCAAGCTGGGCTAACTGGTTTAAAGCCAAGCAGCCAAGAGCCTCACTTGATTTGGATGGAACTTAGCAGGCAGCAGTTGGAGCTGAGGGAAGGAAGCCTTGGAGACCATCAAGGATTAGCAGGAATAACAATTCCTGGAATGGTTTGGGTTGGGAGGGACCTTCCAGATCATCCAGTTCCAACCCCCCTGCCGTGGGCAGGGACACTTCCCAGCAGCCCAGGTTGCTCAAAGCCTCATCCAGCCTGGCCTTGAACACCTGCAGGGAGGAGGGGGCATCCACAACCCCCAGTGGCAACCTGTGCCAGTGTCTCCCCACCCTCACTGCAAAGAATTTCATTCTTATCATACCACCAAATCAAAGGTGCACACAAGGCTCGGTGACAAATTCAATGTCCTCATCAGCTGCAGCCTGAGTGGGGCCAAAACTGCTCTCCTAGCAGAGCTGTGCTGGATGGGAGCCCTGCAGAGCCCTTTGGCTCTTTCAGTTCCCCTCAGCAGCACAGGTGAGGTTTGCAAACACCTCAGGGATGCCTGTGCTGGAGCTTTCACATCCTTGCAGCTCCCAGGCCCAAACACAAACGTGCTGGAAGGATCTGAGGAAAAGCTTTATCAGCTCCAAACAGCAGATTGATAGGAGGTTCCCAGGGACCAAAGCAAGCTCCTGCCTCGCAGCCTTTTCCAGCTACCACCCCTGGCACCAAGCTCTTACATCTGACAACCCTGGCACCAAGCTCTTACATCTGCCATGTGAGGTCCCACCCTGGAATGTTCTGCCACAAGCAGCAGTGCTGAACCAGAGCTAAACCCTGTCCCCAGGTCCCATGGCCAGACACTGTGAACAGCTCCAGGGATGGGGACTCCACCACCTCCCAGGGCAGCCTGTGCCAATCCCTGACCACTCTTGTGGCAAAGAAATTGTTCCTCATGTCCAATCTAAACCTCCCCTGGGGCAATTTGAGGCCACTGCTTCTTGTCCTGACACTTAGAATCATGAAAGCAGTCAGGGTTGGAAGGGACCACAAGGCTCAGCCAGTTCCAACCCCCCTGCCATGGGCAGGGACACCTCACCCTAGATCAGGCTGGCCAGAGCCTCATCCAGCCTGGTTGCGAACATCTCCAGGGATGGAGCCTCAACCACCTCCACTTGTTCCTTGGCAGAAGAGACCAACCCCCAGCTGGCTCCAGACTCCTTTCAGGGAGCTGCAGAGAGCCAGAAGGTGTCCCCTCAGCCTCCTTTCCTCCAGGCTCAGCTCCCTCAGCTGCTCCTCCCCAGCCCTGTTCTCCAGACCCTTCCCCAGCTTTGTTGCCCTTCTCTGGTCCTGCTCCAGCCTCTCAATGTCCTCCTTGGAGAGAGGAGCCCAAAAGTGGCCCCAGGATTGGAGGTGCTCTAGAATTGCTTTCAAGACCCTCTCCTTGGAGAGAGGAGCCCCAAACTCAACCCAGTACCCAAGGTGTGGCCTCACCAGTGCCCAGACCAAGGAGGCAATCCTGCCCTGCTCCTGCTGCCCACCCCATTGCTGCTCCAGACCAGGATGCTGGTGACCTTCCTGGCCAGCTGGGCACCCCCTGGCTCTTCAGCTGGCAGCACTCAGTGGTCTTTCTCTACTGGGCAGTCTCCAGCTCCTCTTCCCCACACCTGGGGCACAGGTTTCTACAACCCAAATCTCAGAGGCAAAGTTTGTTTTCTTTCTCCACTGTGCTGACTTGGGCCATGTAGCTCCTTCAGCACCAATCCTGCCTGCTCCCAGGTCTCCTGGGAGCTCCAAGGGGCTTGCTGATACCTCAGCTCATTCCCAGCTCAGCCTGTGTCAGAGAAAACAGCACTTCCAGGGCTGATTGATTGGGATTTCAGTTCTGATTTCTCTTCCAGCATAATCAGACCTGAATGGGAAGATTTTTTTTTTTCCTGACAATTAAAATAATGAAAGTGAACTTTAAATGACATTCAGAGGCTGTCACCTGCTTCCAGCTCCTCTCTCTCTCTCCTCTGCATCCTGGGAACTGCAATTTTAAGCATCATTCACTGCAGGGTGATTACAGCTGCATCTATTCAGTGAGAGTTGAGCTGAAATACTGCTGCAGCCTGGAAGGAAGCATTTGGAGGTGGCAGGATCCACCAGCACCATGCCTGATTTCCAGGCAAGCTCAAGGATTTGGAGCTTGTGGTGGGGGTGGAATGCTTGCCAAATAAGAAAACCCAAACCCTAGGCATAGAGTCTGGCTTAGGGTTTGGGTTTGTCTTTTTTTTTTTTTTTTTTTTTCTCTTCCTGATGCTTAAGGAATGGTCCTGAATCCATAGGATGTTTGTGGTGGCTAGAAGCAAGGAGTTTATTGATTTGCAGATGATTATTTGGGAATGATAACAGCAAGCCCTGGACTTATTCAGCTGGCCAGGGTCAGGGGTTGAGCCAAAGCCTCCTGCTTTTTGTTCTCTTCTCAGATCTGGGATGAATCCAAGCTGGAGGTTGAGTGCACATGAAAAGCAGGAGGCTCTAGGGCATGGTCCCCTTGCTACAGGTGACACCAAACTGGGAGGCAGCACTGGTCTGCTTGAAGGGAAGGAGGCTTCCCCAGTTTCACTGCCAAGCCTTTGGCTGAAGTTTTTCTTCCTTGAGCTCTCAGGGGGTGGTGGGCACAGCAGAGCCCAGTTTAAGGCCAACAATTAAGGGAGGAGGGGAAAGGAAAATAAAAAAACCCAAAAAGCTGCTTCATAAGCTGCCTGCCAGTTGGAACCTTCTGGCAGTCAAACCAATTTGCAAACAGCTGGAGCTAGGGGGAATCAGGCAGTAAATTCAGAGGCATCTAGGAAAAGATATTTTACAAACATCAGGCTCCTCTTTATTTTCTTTATTTTTTCCTTTTTTTCCCCCCTTTATTTTTTTGATTTATTCATTTTGTCATCCTAATGGAGCAACATCAACTCCATGGGGGAGCTAAATGTAATAAACCAAGTCCAATCTCCACAGACATTTGTTTTCTTAGCTCTGGAGGAGAGGGGGAGGAATAAAAATCAATATACATGTTGCAATTATGTCCTCCAATCAGAGAATCATGGAGTCAGTCAGGGTTGGAAGGGACCACAAGGCTCAGCCAGTTCCATCCCCCCTGCCATGGGCAGGGACACCTCACACCAGATCAGGCTGGCCAGAGCCTCATCCAGCCTGGCTGCAAACACCTCCAGGGATGGAGCCTCAACCACCTCCCTGGACAACCCGTTCCAGGCTCTCACCACTCTCATGGAGAAGAACTTCTTCCTCATACCCAGCCTGAATCTCCCCACTTCCAGCTTTATTCCATTCCCCCCAGTCCTATCACTCCCTGATAGCCTAAAAAGTCCCTCCCCAGCTTTCTTGGAGCCCCCTTCAGATCCTGGAAGGCCACAAGAAGGTCACCTCAGAGCCTTCTCTTCTCCAGACTGCACAACCCCAACTCTCTCAGTCTGTCCTCATAGCAGAGCAGCTCCAGCCCTCTGCTCATCCTCGTGGCCCTTCTCTGGACACCTTCCAGTACCTCCAGATCCCTCCTGGAACAGAGGCTCCAGAACTGGATGCAGTACTCCAGGTGTGGTCTCAGCAGAGCTGAGCAGAGGGGCAGAATCCCCTCCCTGGCCCTGCTGGCCACACTTCTCCTGCTGCAGCCCAGGCTCTGCTTGGCTCTCTGGGCTGCAAGTGCTCACTGCTGGCTCCTGGTGAGCTTCTCCTCCCCCAGCACCCCCAAGTCCCTCTCCTCAGGGATGCTCTCCAGCCAGTCCCTGCCCAGCCTGGATTTGTGCTTGGAATTGCCTCCACCCAGCTGCAGGACCTTGCCCTTGGTCTTGTTGAACCTCCTGAGGTTGGCTTGTGCCCAGCTCTGCAGCCTGTCCAGGTCCCTCTGGATGGATCCCTTCCCTCCAGCCTGTGCAGGTCCCTCTGGATGGATCCCTTCCCTCCAGCCTGTCCAGGTCCCTCTGGATGGATCCCTTCCCTCCAGCCTGTCCAGGTCCCTCTGGATGGATCCCTTTCCTCCAGCAGTCTGCTGCACCACACAGCTTGGTGTCAATGAGTTCTCTATCCCCTCCTTCCCCCCACCCCCCCCCAAAAAAAAAACTTTGGATGCTCTCTCACATCTTCCTGATCAATTGAGGTTCATTACATCTCCCTTTCTTTATCTAGATACATTCGGAGGGGTTGGGGGTTGTCTTTCTTTCTTTCTCTCTTTCTCTCTCTCTCTTTCTTTCCTTCTTTCCTTCCTTCCTTCCTTCTTTCTTTCTTTCTTTCTCTTTCTCTTTCTCTCTTCTCCTCCTCCTTTCTTCCCTTCCCTTCCCTTTTTCTCTTCCCTTCCCTTCCCTTCCCTTCTCCCTTTCTCATTTTCAAGCCCAAGTTATGTTGCTGGTTCTGTTTTTTTATCTTGAAAGGTTTCATTTCTCTTTTCCTTACATTGCAGAGGGAGAAGAGTACTTCCCTCCACTCTAATCTAATCAAATTAAATGTAATTTAATTGCCCTGCAAGCTGAGATTTGTTAGAGATCCCAGCAACAAATAAATCAGAAGAAAATCAAGGCAAGGGCTCTGCCTGGCTTGGGTCTTCCTCACTTTTAAGCTAAAATAAAATAAAATGATCCTGCTTAGACTTTTCAGCTAAAATAAAGCCCTGTGATAAGATTCCTCCCATTAAGGTTCAGATCCTTCCCATCAAGGTTCAGATTCTTCCATTAAGGTTCACATCCCTCCCATCAAAGTTCAGATCCTTCCCATCAAGGTTCAGATCCTGCCCATCAGGGTTCAGATCCCTCCCATCAGGGTTCAGATCCTTCCCATCAAGGTTCAGATTCCTCCCATCAAGGCTCAAATTCCTCCCATCAAGGTTCAGATCCTTCCCATCAAGGTTCAGATCCTTCCCATCAAGGTTCAGATTCTTCCATTAAGGTTCACATCCCTCCCATCAAGGTTCAGATTCCTCCCATCAAGGTTCAGATCCTTCCCATCAAGGTTCAGATCCATCCAATCAAGGTTCAGATCCTTCCCATCAAAGTTCAGATCCTTCCCATCAAGGTTCAGATCCCTCCCATCAAGGTTCACATCCCTCCCATCAAGGTTCAGATCCATCCAATCACGGTTCAGATCCTTCCCATCAAGGTTCAGATCCTTCCCATCAGGGTTCAGATCCCTCCCATCAGGGTTCAGATCCTTCCCATCAAGGTTCAGATTCCTCCCATCAAGGCTCAGATCCTTCCCATCAAGGTTCAGATTCTTCCATTAAGGTTCACATCCCTCCCATCAAGGTTCAGATTCCTCCCATCAAGGTTCAGATCCATCCAATCAAGGTTCAGATCCATCCAATCACGGTTCAGATCCTTCCCATCAAGGTTCAGATTCTTCCATTAAGGTTCACATCCCTCCCATCAAGGTTCAGATTCCTCCTATCAAGGTTCAGATCCTTCCCATCAAGGTTCAGATTCCTCCCATTAAGGTTCAGATGCTTCCCATTAAGGTTCCCATCAAGGTTCAGATCCCTCTACACCAGGCAACACCTGTTTCTATGCTAAGAACTTCACCTTCTTAATGCAATTAGGCTACAGAAAGGAAATAACAGGGGCAAAATCTTATTGTCTCCATTATATCCTTTCCTGGGAGAGGCAGCTTGCCCAGGTTGGTGGTGGAGGCCTGAAACCTGAAGGTTAGCAGCCTGATCTACGTGGGGATGGCTGAAAACCTAATATCATAGAATCATAGAATTGTTAAGGCTGGAAGGGAGCTCAAGGATCAGCCAGTTCCAACCCCCCTGCCATGGGCAGGGACACCTCACACCACAGCAGGTTGCTCACAGCCACATCCAGTCTGGCTGCAAAAACCTCCAGGGATGAGGCTTCCACCACCTCCCTGGGCAACCTGTGCCAGTGTCTCACCACCCTCCTGGGGAAGAATTTCTTCCTAACATCCAATTTGAATCTCCCCACTTCTAGTTTTGCTCCATTCCCCCCAATCCTATCACTCCCTGACACCCTCAAAAGTCCCTCCCCAGCTTTCTTGTAGCCCCCTTCAGATCCTGGAAGGCCACAAGAAGGTCTCCTGGGAGCCTTCTCCTCTCCAGACTGAACAATCCAAACGCTCTCAGTCTGTCTCCATGGGAGAGGTGCTCCAAAAGAAGACAAAAAGTTTCCTCACAGCAACCTGGAGCTTTTCTGACCACTGTGGTCAAGGGAAGAGTGGAAAAGGAGGAGGGGAAGGCAAAGACAAATTGCATTAAAAGGAAAGGCATAGCAGCCTGGGGGGGCTTGTGGACACCAATGATGATCTTCTTTAATGGGAGCCCCCCCAGGGCTGGGGAGCCGACACAGCCAACTAGTGGCTCATTTGTAGGAGTCACTTGGTTCAGAGAGTTCATAATGCCCTTGTGTCATGGCAGCTTAGCTTAAGAGTAGGCTGCTCCTACTTAAGGAGACAGAGCCATACATCAAAGTGTTTAACAGCCTTAGGTCAGCATCTTTCTGTTTGGGGAGGTCTGGGACGGGAGCCAAAGGAAACCTCTCCCTTCCTTACTGGACTCTCTTGGAGAAGTGTTAAGAAACTGTTCAAATAATGCAGGAGAGTAGGAGTTTGGCTGAGGACAGTGTGTTTCTCACCTGCAGAGTGTCAGGCAGGGAGGAGGAGATGGAAGTGGCAAGGTCTGAGGCTCTGGGCTTTTTCCATCACAACCTCGCGACCCTCGAGGGCCTGCGCCGACGCGCAGCAGCTGAGAGGCGACGCTGGATGCTGATGGAGGCAGACAGGCTGGCTGGGAAGGCACAAAGCAGCACTACAGCTGGCCAGTGGGGGGAGAAGGACAAGGCAGTGAGTCAGGGACAAAGCAAGCAGAAGAAGGACACCTGGCTGAACCCAGCACAAAGCTCCAGCAGCCATCCGAGGGTTGGTCCCTGTGGCGTTGATGCCTCCAGTTCAAGTGCAACCTCCTGGGTGCCAGTTTGTGCCCTCTGCCCCTTGGCCTTGCCCTGGGCACCACTGAGCAGAGTCTGGCCTCAGCCTCTTGCCCCCCACAGCTCCTTTAGCTCTTGCTGAGCATTGCTCAGATCCCCTCTGGGGCTGCTCTTCTCCAGGGCTCCTCACAGAGATGCCTCAGGAGAGGTGGAGGAGAACCTCCCTCAGCCTGCTGGGCACACTGCTTCATGTGCCTCAGTTATGCAGTTCTCTGCTGAGTTGCAGGTTGTTGCTCTTGCACCCACAAGAAGCTGAAAAAGGCAGAAGGTAAACTCCAGAATGCCAGGAATTAAAAAAGAAAAGAACCAACCCCCTCTTTCCCCCCACACCAAAGAAAAAAGAAAAAAGAAAAAAAGAAAAAAGAAAAAAAGATAAATAAAAAAGAAAAGGAAAAAATATAAAGAAAAATGCAAAAAAAAGAAAAAAGAAAAAAGATAAAAAATAAAAAAGAAAAAAGAGAAAAAAGAAAAAAGATAAAGAAAAAAGAGAAAAAAGAAAAAAGATAAAGAAAAAAGAAAAAAGATAAAGAAAAAAGAAAAAAGAAAAAAAAAAAGAAAAAATTAAAAAGAAAAAGAAAAAAAGAACAATTATGAAACCCAGAAAATGTTTCCTGCTCCTCCTGTGGGTTTCATGAGTCTCTCTCTTGCCATATTCCCCAGGGACTGCTCCAGCTTTTCCTGTAATTAGCAGCAAACTGTGATCATCTCATTTCAACAAGCCAAACATCTCCTTTAGATGCCCACATGGGCTTTTCCTCCCCCCCCCCCTTTCCCCCCTTCCCCCTATCTTTCCCTTCACATCTTATTTCTCACTAAATAATTAAATCAGAACAGGCAGCAAAACAAGGCCCAAACCTCAGCCAGGCAAGCAAGCAGCAGTTTGGGGCGAGGGCTCAGCCAGGTTGGGGAGCACCCAAGCTCTGCCCCATCACCCATAGTGTCAGTGTGGAAAGGAGAAGCTCATGGCCAGCTCCCAGCAGCAGAAGCAGCTTTAGCTATTTCCAGCACCTCACAGAGCTCCTTTTGCCAACTGCCAGCCAAGTTTTTCCTTCTTATTTACTGCAGGTGATGGCAGTTAAAGAGAATATGAAATTAAATGTAATCACCACCACCATAAAAAAATAATGATTTTTGTTTCTCCTCTTTAAAGGAGATAAATCTCTCACCCCCAGTGCCATGGAGCCTCTTTCCTCCACTGAGTTGTGGACACCAAGGAGATCATAGATTCATTAAGGTTGGAAAAGGCTTCTAAGATCATCAGGTCCAACCTTCTACCTAACTCCTCTAAGATCATCAAGCACAACCTTTTCCTACCTCCTGTAAGATCAAGTCCAACCTTCTCCTAAGTCCTCTAAGATCATCAAGCCCAAGCTTCTAGCTAACTCCTCCAAGATCATCAAGTCTAAACTTTTATCTAATCCCTCTATGATAATCAGGTCCAACCTTTTCCTAACTCCTCCAAGATCATCAAGTCTAAACTTTTATCTAATCCCTCTATGATAATCAGGTCCAACCTTTTCCTAACTTCTCTAAGATCATCAAGTCTAAACTTTTACCTAATCCCTCTATCATCATCAGGTCCAACCTTTTCCTAACTCCTCTAAGATCAAGTCCAACCTTTTCCTAACTCCTCTAAGATCAAGTCCAACCTCTTCCTAACTCCTCTAAGATCAAGTCCAACCTCTTCCTAACTCCTCTAAGATCAAGTCCAACCTTTTCCTAACTCCTCTAAGATCAAGTCCAACCTTTTTCTAACTCCTCTAAGATCATCAAGTCCAACCTTTTACCTAATCCCTCTAAGAGCATCAAGTCCAAGCTTCTACCTAACACCTCTAAGATCAAGTCCAAACTTTTCCTAACTCCTCTAAAATCACCAAGTCTAAACTTTTACCTAACCACCTCTAAAATAATCAGATCCAACCTTCTACCTAACTCCTCTAAGATCACCAAGTCCAATCTTCAGCCTAACACCTCTAAGATCAAGCCCAACCTTTTTTGAACTCCTCTAAGATCATCAAGTCCAAGCTTCTACCTAACACCTCTAAGATCAAGTCCAACCTTTCCCCTAACTGCTCCAACATCACCCAGTCCAACCTTCTACCCAACACCTCCACCACCACCAAACCATGTCCCCAGGTGCCACAACCACAGCTGTCTTGAACCCCTCCAGGGATGACAACTCCACCGCTTCCTTGGGCAGCCTGTTCCAGCCACCCTAACTATTGGGGACCCCAACTCTCCTCACCAGCCTTACCTTGGGGGGGGGGGGGGTTCCCCAAGCTGCCAGCAGCAGGCAGAGGAGCTGAGCCACGTCAAATGGAGGGGCTGTGAATAAAACATGAGGGAGAAAGCAAATCCTTTCTGGCACCTGGTTACTTCTCTTCCGAGTGCAATATGGGGAGGCTGCTAATTGCTTGATTTACTGTAGCACTCCCTCTGCCAACAGCAATAAATAATGTTAATTAATACAAGGTAACCCACTGACAGGGAGACTGGTAATTGCCAGGAAACCAGAGAGATGGGCCTTTTGTGGTGCTGTGAGAGGAGAGAAGAGCACAATTTCCTCTCTTCTCTTCAGTTATCTATCATCCTTTATTTGTTTGCCTTCAGCACTGTGAGGGAAGATCTTGGGTCCAATTCCTCTTTGTTTTCTTTTTCTTTCTTTTTTTTTCCTTTCCTTTTCTTTCTTTTTTTTTCTTTCCTTCTTTTTTTCCTTTCCATTTTTTCTTTCCTTCTTTTTTCTTTCCTTTTTTTCTTTCCTTTTTTCTTTCCTTTTTTTCTTTCCTTTTTTTCCTTTCCTTTTTTCTTTCCTTTTTTCTTTCCTTTTTTCTTTCCTTTTTTCTTTCCTTTTTTCTTTCCTTTTTTCTTTCCTTTTTTCTTCCCTTTTTCTTTCCTTTTTTCTTCCCTTTTTCTTTCCTTTTTTCTTTCCTTCTATTTTTTCTTTCCTCCTTTTTTCCTTTCCTTTTTTCTTTCCTTTTTTCCTTTCCTTTTTTCTTTCTTTCTTTTTTCCTTCATTTTTTTCTTTCCTTTTTTTCTTTCTTTCTTTTTTTTCTTCCCTTTTCTTTCCTCTTTTTTTTTTTTTTTCTTTCTTCCTCCCTTCCCCAAGGACACCCTGCCTTGATCAGAGGAGTTTCTGTGATCAGACATGCACAGAAGCAGAGCATCAGTGAGGTTGGAAAGGTTTTCTAAGATCATCCAGTCCAGCCTTCAACCCAACCCCACCATGGCCATTCAACCATGCCCCCAAGTGCCATGGCCACAGGTTTCTTGAACACCTCCAGACATGGGGACTCCACCACCTCCCTGGGCAGCCTGTGCCAACCCTTAACCACTCTTGAAGCAAATAAATTGTTCCTTGTGTCCAAGCTAACCCTCCCCTGGCACAGTTTCAGGTCATTTCCTCTCCTTCTGTCACTTGACAATAGGGAGAAGAGGTCAACCCCCAGCTGGCTCCAGCCTCCTTTCAGGGAGCTGTAGAGAGCAAGGAGGTCTCCTTCAGCCTCCTCTTCTCCACACTAAACACCTCCAGCTCCTTCAGCTGCTCCTCCCCAGCCCTGTTCTCCAGACCCTTCCCCAGCTTCATTGTCTGGACCTGCTCCAGCTCCTCAGTGTCCTTCTTGGAGTGAGAAGCCCAAAAGTGAGCCCAGGATTGGAGGTGCTCTAGAACTGCTCTCAGGACCCTTTCACTGCATAGAACTGTTGGGTCTGCTCCTGAGCATGTGCAGTGAAGAACATCCAATGCCAGAGATTAAGGGTGAACATCCCACTGTGCCAAAAAGCCCTGCTGCAAAGAGGGAGCTCTTGGAGATCCCCCTTTGAGGTTCCAGCATCCCAACATCCCTCCTTACCCTGCCAGGAGCTGCTTGTGCTGGGCATCACCATCCAGCAGACTGAAGAATTTCCTTGGATGCTTTTGCTGAAGCTGGGACTAAGGAAATTTGGGTCAGTCTCTGGCTGGGGCTGCCCCTCTGGGCATGATGCAGAGAGGAATTCCTGACCTGCATCACCACCTGGCAGAGGGAAAATTCATTGATCTGCTGGAAGAATTTGGCAGCCACTTTGCCCTCAGCAGCTTCAGTCCATGTCTGGTCCTCTCCTTGCTCTGGCCAAGACATGAATCACTCCAAAATCTGTCCATCAGCTTAAGAAAAATACTGCAAGGCAACAAAATAAACCAAGTGAGACATCCCTAAGCCCAGCTCAGCCTGGAGTTCCAAACAGAAAGCCCCATGGCTCTGAGGAAGATGCTTAGAGGAGGTTTAATTAATAAAGACATAGGTGACTTCTACCTTGAAGGGGTCTGGGAGAAAAAGGACTCCCCAGGGTCAGAAGAGGACACCTCAGGACCAGCCCTGAGATTTGTTCATCTCTCCTAACCCCCCAGTAACTCAGTCAGGCAGAGATTGCCTGGCCCAGCATCAACCTGAAGCAGACAAATTGCTCTGGAGAGCAGCAGTGACAGCTCCTGACACCCTCAGTCCTGATCCCTGTTGCAGAGGCACTTCATAATTTCAGCTGCTGCATGGAGGGGAGGTCTGACAGCAAGAGAAGTGATGTGGGACATGCATCAGCCAGCCCCAGGAATGAGAGTGTCCAGGGACTCAACTGTCCCAGCATGGTGGGGGTGGGAAAGGACCTCTGGGGATCATCCAGTCCAAGCCCCCTGCTCCAGCAGGGCACCCACAGCAGCTTGCCCAGGAGCACAACCCAGGGGGGGTTGGAAGCTCTCCACACAAGGACACTCCACAACCTCTCTGGGCAGCCTACTCCAGCCCTCCAGCACCCTCACAACAAACAACTTTCTCCTCCTCTTCAAGTGAAACCTCCTGGGTTCTGTTTCGTGCTTGTTGCCTCTTGTCCTGTCACTGGGGTCTCTGAGAAGACCCCAGCCCCACCTTCATGACCTCCACTTTTTAGCTCTTGCTAATCATTGCTCAGCTCCCCTCTGGGGCTGCTCTTCTGCAGGCTCTCAGCTCCAGGGGCTCTCAGCTTCTGCTCCTCACACAGCTGCTCCAATCCCCTCAGCATCCAGTCCCCACCAAGCCCTTGTAAAAAAATCACTCCCCAGCTTCCTTGGAGGCCCTGGAGCCACACCAGCTTACACCCAGGCAAGCACTCTGACCTGGCCACATTCACAGCAGATTTTTCACAGTTTTAAGAGCATCTCCTCTGGGGAAAAGCTTCCTGCACATTGCCCCTGCAGTCTCCCATCAGCCTGGGAATCTGTTTCGACATATGTCATCACGACTCCACAAAAGCCATTTGGAATCACTTGTGAGCTGTTTAAAGACACAGGATTTGTGAGCAGGATGGAAACTTCTCCCTGGACTACTGGGGAGGGAGAGGTGGACTCTGATCTTCCAACATCACATTGGAAATACCTTACCCCCATGGCCATGGTTGGCTGCACTGGGGGCATTAACCTCCTCCCTGCTGCAGCTGTTTGTGGCTGATTAATTCTGCTCAGTGATTCCCAGTTTCCCAGCTCCCTCTTTCTCTGAGCACTGTATGCCAAGAGGTGTTGGGCTTGGATGGTTTGGTGGTGATGGGTGAGCAGCTGCCTTTGGCCTGAGCTGGCAACAAGAGGCAGAAGGCAAAGTTTGCTCTTTGTTTGCTTCTCTCTGTGTGTGGAAACCACCTGTGAGCATTCACTGCTGTGGCTTCCAGCCACAAGGTGGTCTTAAAACTGGACCCTGGCAAGGTGGATTTTAATCTAAGTCTTGCAATGGAGGAGGTGAGGTCCTGTCACTTGGCTTTCCCAACCCCACTGGTTATCACATTCCTTATAACTGTCTGGAAGAGGCCATGGTGATGATCAGAGGGCTGGAGAACAGGCTGGGAGATGAGGACAGGCTGGAAGAGTTGGGGCTGCTCAGCCTGGAGAAGAGAAGGCTCCAAGGAAAGCTCAGAGCAGCTTTCCAGTACCTGAAGGGGCTCCAGGAGAGCTGGGAAGGGACTTTTGATAAGGGCTGGGAGTGACAAGATGAGGGACAATCGTTTGGAGTTTGTAAAGGGGAGATTGAGACTGGAGGTGAGGAAGAAATTCTTGAGAGTGAGAGTGTGGAGATACTGGAACAGGTTGCTCAGGGAGGCTGTGGCTGTCCCCTCCCTGGAGGTGTTCAAGGCCAGGCTGGATGAGACCTTGAGCAGCCTGGGCTGGTGGGAGGTGTCCCTGCCCATGGCAGGGGTTGGAACTGGATGAGCTTTGTGGTCCCTTCCAACCCAAACCCATTCTGTGGTTCAATGTGATGCTGAGTGCCCTGGCAGTGCTGGGGTCATGGGGGTTGGATTTTGATGACCCTGAAGGCCTCTTGCCAATAAAACAAAGCTGTGCCTCTGTGGTGCTCTCCCCAGCAGAGTGCCTGCCACAGAGCATTTCCCTGCAGCCTAACACACCCCGACAGGCTTGACAGAAGACCTATATTAAATCCTACCCCAAACCCTCCTGATGTGTCATCATCCAACTAGGAGCTCCTCTAACCCTCCTGAGCCTTTGGGGAGAAATTTCAGCTCCTTTAAGCATTAAGAGCTCATCAGAGGCATCGACTTTTGGAGGTGGAGAGCTCCATCCCCAGCGTTTTCTGCTCTCTCTGTTCATTAATAACAGACAAAGATTTGTTTCCTTGCTCCTGAGCCTCTTCCCTGATCCCTCACACAAGGTGAGGAGGGTGCTGGGAAGATGTCTGTGCTGGAATGATCCCACATTTCTCTCCCTCAAAACCTCTTTGTAACTCCCTGTGGCTCAGCATTGAGTCCTCTGGCACCGAGCAGAGCTTCTGTCTCTCATTTCCATCACCACTCTCTGCCACGAGCTCCTGAGAGGGACAGGACTGCAGGCTGTGGTTCCCAGATCCAGGCATGCCTCATCTTCTCCCTTTTCCCATCCTTTTCCCACGTGGAAAATGGGAGGGACAGCGAGGAGCAGTGCCTGGAGTTGAAGGAGGTCAGGCTGAAGCGTAGCAGAATTCACAGAATCATGGAATGATGGAGTTGGTTTGGTTGGAAGAGCCCTTTGAGGCCATTGAGTCCAACCATGCTTTGACTCTGACAATTCTGGGGCCAAAGTGTGTTCCTCAGCACCACATCTCTGCACCTCTTAAACACCTCTAGGCATGGGGATTCAACCAGCTCCCTGGGCAGCCTGTGCCAGGCTTTAAGAAGCCTTTCAGTCAAGAAGTCTTTTCTGATGTCCCACACAAACCTGCCTTGGGACAGCTTCTGGCTATCACCCCTTCTCCTGTCTCTTGTCCTTTGGGAGAAGAGACCAACCCCCAGCTGGCTCCAACCTCCCTTCAGGGAGCTGCAGAGAGCAGTGAGGTCTCCTCTCAGCCTCCTCTTCTCCAAACTAAACACCCCCAGCTCCCTCAGCTGCTCCTCCCCAGCCCTGTTCTCCAGACCCTTCCCCAGCTTCGTTGCTCTTCTCTGGACCTGCTCCAGCTCCTCAATGTCCTTCTTGGAGTGAGGGCCTCAAAACTGACCCCAAGTGAAAGCATGGATTTAATTTCAATTACAGCTTGGTGGACCTCAGCATCCACACACCAAGACTGGACACTGCTCCCTTTGCTAGGCTTTAAAATCCACCCTAGCTGGTCCCTACAGAGACCATCACCTACCAAAGCCCTTGGTGGCTTTTTTTATCCCCTCCAAAGATGATGCTGAGCTTTCCCCCACCCCCCATTAATATAAAGATGCAGTTTAATTCCACGAGGCTCTCAGATCATTACTTTTGGTGTTGCAAGAAGAAGTGCAAAGCTCCCCAAGGCAGAGCCAAGGGGCCTCAGAAGAGTCCCTAAAAAGTGGCTGGAACAACTGATTTCAGGGGGATTAAAACTGACTGCAGGCTGGAGCTGCAGAGCATCCTTGTCAAGGCTGTGTAAGGCTGGAGCAAAGATGATTGTTGCATGGGAAAATCCAATGTCTTGGTTGTTAATGACAGAATTTCCATCAATCACAGCCTGGGGACACTGCCTTCAGAGCTGCACCATGTGCAGGCTCCCTGGCTGAAGGCTGTCACCACTCCTCATCCATGTAGATGATTCTTCAGTCAGGGATTCAAAGAGCTTTCCCAGGGGAGAAGAAGCTGGCTTTAGGGATTAGGAGCAAGGCTGGGCTGAACAAATGGGCAGAGCCTCATTCCCAGCTTGGATGGGGAAGAAGTCACTCATCTTGGAGGATGCCAGACCCTGGCTGAGGCTGAGCAGGGAAGGAAGATGGGGCTCAGCCCCTGTTCCTGCAGCTCTCACCCTCAGGTAGGTCTGGCAAGGAAAAATCCCATTGCACTTGGAAAGTCATAGGAGCATCTCTGTTAGAAAAGACCTCCAAAGTCATCAAGTCTAACCCCTCAAGATCATCAGGCTCAACCCCTCCAAGACCATCAAGTCCAACCCCTCCAAGATTATCAAGTCCAACCCCTCCAAGATTATCAAGTCCAACCCCTCCAAGATCATCAGGCTCAACCCTCCAAGATCATCAGGTTCAACCCTCCAAGACCATCAAGTCCAACCCCTCCAAGATCATCAGATTCAACCCCTCCAAGATCATCAGATTCAACCCCTCCAAGATCATCAGGTTCAACCCTCCAAGATCATCAAGTCCAACCCCTCCAAGATCATCAGGCTCAACCCCTCCAAGATCATCAGGTTCAACCCCTCCAAGACCATCAAGTCCAATCCCTCCAAGATCATCAGGTTCAACCCCTCCAAGATCATCAGGTTCAACCCTCCAAGACCATCAAGTCCAACCCCTTCAAGATCATCAGGTTCAACCCCTCCAAGATCATCAGGTTCAACCCCTCCAAGACCATCAAGTCCAACCCCTCCAAGATCATCAGGTTCAACCCCTCCAAGATCATCAGGTTCAACCCCTCCAAGACCATCAAGTCCAACCCCTCCAAGATCATCAGGTTCAACCCCTCCAAGATCATCAGGTTCAACCCCTCCAAGACCTTCAAGTCCAATCCCTCCAAGCTCATCCAATCCAACCATCAACCCAACACCACCATGGCCACCAAACCATGGCCCCAAATGCCCTGGCCACGCATTTCTTGAGCCCCTCCAGGGATGGGGACTCCACCACCTCCCTGGGCAGCCTGTTCCAATCCCTGACCACTCTTGCAGCAAAGAAATTCTTCCTAAGCCCCAACCTAAATCTCCCCTGGTGCGATCTGAAGCTATTTCCTCTTATCCCATTGCTTGTTCTTTGGGAGAAGAGACCAAGATCCACAGGCTCCCTCCAGAGCTCGCCTCCAATTGGCTGGCAGGGGTTGGCTTGCCCTCTGCTTAGCGAGGAGCTGGCCTGGTTGTGATGCAAATGCTGTGTAATGGATGCTTAGCACAGAGCTGACAGCGATCTGACAGGCAGGATCCTCCCGGGGCCTCTTTGCAATCACACGGTTAGTTTACTCCTTTAGATGACAGAGATCTTGATCTTTCAGGCTTTCAAGTGCTGAGTGTTTGGGGTTTGGAGGGGGTGTTGTGATTTATTTCCTCCTCCCCCCCACCTCCCCAAACAATGATGTCCTTGACACGCAGACAAAAATACCACAGAGCCAGGAAGAAAATAGAAGTCTGCAAGGGGAGAAGAAAAGGGAATAAAAAGGGCAAGCTGAAACCACTACAGAAAGCCCAGGTGGTGCAGAGAAGAGAGCCACAGAATTCCCACTGAATCCCAGCATGGTAAGGGTTGGAAAGGACCTCTGGAAATCAGCCAGTCCAACCCCTGCTAACCCACAGCTGCTTGCCCAGGATCACAATGGCCAGGAGGGGTTGGAAGCTCTCAAGAGAAGGAGACTCCACAACCACTCTGGGCAGCCTGCTCAAGGCCTCCAGCACCCTCACAGGAAAGATCTGGAACAGAACCTCTCTGCTCCATGCCCTCTTGGAGGTACAACTCATGGGCCACACAACAGACTGTGCCACCATCCCTGTGCCACTATCACTCCTTCATAGAATGGTTTGGGTTGGAAAGGACTTCAAAGCTCATCCAGTCCAACCCCCCTGCAGCCAGCAGGGACATCCCCAACCAGAGCAGGTTGCTCAGAGCCCCAAACAACCTGGCCTGCAATGGTTCTAGGGATGGGGCAGCTCCCACATCCTTGGCAACCTGGGACAGGCTTTCACCACCCTCAGAGTCAAAAATTTCTTCCTGCTCCCCAGTCTGAATCTCCCTCTTTCAGTTCAAGCTATCACCCCTTGTCCTGTCACAACAGGCCCTGCTCAAATGTCTGTCCTCAGATTTTTAGTGCCACCTGAGCATCACCATCCTGAGCTGGACAGCAGAGAAGCCACCAAGGGACTCAGCACAGAGTGTCCCTGCCTGCACCAGGGCATTCATAGCCCTTTCATCCTCATCCTCATGAGGTACAAGCAGGTCTCTCAGACTCCAAGAGCATTGCCTTCATTTTTCAGCCTGGGAAGTGACCTCCCCAAGGCAGAGTTGTTGGCTAAATTGAAATCCAGGTCCCAAATTCCTCCAGTTCCCTCCCTTTTTGTCCATCTTCAATATTTCATTAATGCAATGTCACATGGATGGTGACAAGCAGGGGGAAAAAAAAAGGACCTCCCCAGCCTGCTCCCCAGCTCTTCTGAATGCATTGGCTGCAAGAATTCAATTTCTTCCTGAATCCTAAAGGGAAATAAGAAGAGTTTGGAGGAGGGGGAAAACAGAAAGGAGGAGGAAGAAGAGGAAGAAGAAGAAAGCCTCACCCAAAGAGAAATGAATGCATTAAATACAATCAAAACCCAAGCACCTAAGAGGCCAGCAGCAATCAAGGAGAGCAGATGTAGGTGGATAAAAGGACTGAAGGTGGCTAATGGGAAGGAGAGAAGGATCTCTCCAGCATTTATATTTCCTAACATGCTGAGGCTTTAGGCCAAGCTATTACAGAGCTGACATTTGGAAGTGTATTTAAGCCTTGCTTAGATTAAAGCTTTGTCTTTCTTCTAACCCCCTCCCTCCCCTCCCATGTTCTCTGCCATTTGCCCCTTCTTCAGTGGATTTATTTCTACAGAGGGCTTCAATATCTCCAGCCACAGCTGCACCTCTCCACCCCCCTTCCTTTTCTTTTCTTTTTTTTTTTTTTTTTTTTTTTTGCCTCCTCTTCTTTTTGCCACAAAGGAAATGGGGAAGAAACTAAGAGCAAAGATGGACATACTCCTTCCATAAAAAAAATGATGGGCATCTCAGCTAGGTGAGGATCCTGCACAGGTTTCCTCTGTAGGTGTGGGCACAAAATGCTCCTGGGGAAGGAGAAGGGTAGGGATTTGTAAAGAAACTTTCCCTCACATCCAACCTAAACCTCCCCTGGTGCAACTTGAGGTCATTCTGTGCTTTTATGGCCTCCTCTCCTCTTTCTGCATCCCTGGGTTTCTTTGTGTGTCCCGGATGCAGCCAGGACCCCTCTGACACGTTGGTGTGGTGGAGATTAGAGAGAAATTCTTTGCAGTGAGGGTGGTGAGACTCTGGAACAGGTTGCTCTGTGAGGTTGTGGATGCCTCCTCCCTGGAGGTGTTCAAGGCCAGGCTGGAGGAGGTCTTGAGCAACCTGGGCTGGTGGGAGGTGTTCAAGGCCAGGTTGGAGGAGGCCTGGAGCAACCTGGGCTAGTGGAGGTGTCCCTGCCCACAGAACCAGATGATCTTGAAGGTCTCATCCAACCCAACCCATTCTATGAATCTCATCACAGAAACTCAGAGCTAATGGGGTGAGAGAGGAGACTATTCCCACCTGCCCCATTCAAGCAACAAAAAGCAGGGATTATTGTCATGGCATTGGCATAGCCAAGCCCCCAGTGCCATCCCAGCCCCTGCTCATGCCATCATCCCCTGCTTGGTGCAGCCCAGGCACGGTCACATTTCAGCAGAGCAGCTGAGGACAATTAAACTTTGCAGTTAAGAGATAACAGCAGAGATGCAGTTTTTCCTCTGAGCTTTTCACATCACAGCTGGAGGCATTAGATAAGGTGGAAATTGGCCTATTTTCCAGCCAAAAGTAGCTTTGCTGTGAGAACACAAGGAAATTCAAGATCTTTTTCTTTTTCTCCCCCCCCCCTCTGCCCCCAGTCCCTTCTTTGAAACCAAAATGTGATGGTTTACACTGAAACACAGCCCCCAGCACCACCACCTCCAAAAACCTCAGGGATGCAGCATCTTGTGAGACCAGCAGGATGTTTTTCTAAGCAGTAATCATAGACTCACAGAATGGTTTTGCTTGGAAGAGACTTCCGAGACCATCCAGTCCAACAGCAACGCAACCCCACCATGGCCACCAAATCCTGGCCCCAAGTGTCATGGCCACAGGTTTCTGGAGCACCTCCAGGGATGGGGACTCCACCACCTCCCTGGGCAGCCTGTGCCAATCCCTGACCACTCCTGCAGCAATGAAATTTTTCCTTATGTCCAACCTAAACCTCCCCTTGTGCAGCCTGAGGCCATTTCCTTTGAGAACCCTTTCAGTCAAGAAGTTTCTTCTAATGCCCAACCTAAACTTGCCCTTGAGGCCATTTCCTCTTGTCCTATGACTTGTTCCTTGGGAGAAGAGACCAACCCCCACCTGGCTCCCTTTCAGGGAGTCACTGAGAGCCAGAAGGTCTCCCCTCAGCCTCCTTTTCTCCATGCTGAACCACCCCAGCTCCCTCTCTGCTCCTCCCCAGCCCTGTGCTCTAAGAATGAAAGGAAAAAAAAGCCTGGAGACGATCCCACGAATGAAGGAAAAAGCCTGGAGATAATCCCATCTCCTCTTCTAGGATCTCATCCTCGGGTGCTGATGGCCAGCGTGACCAACACCATCACCCCCCTTACCCCCCCGACCCCTCCACAGCTCGGCCGGCGCCCCCTGAGCGGATGTGACAGCGCCGGGAGCCGCGGGCGGCCGGGGGCGGCCAGTCAGGGGGGATTAGCATTAAGTGCCACATCTGCCGGCTGGCCGAGCCTGCCTGCCTAGAAAGGCATCTCAGCAGCCCTGAGATGCTCAGCAGGGACAGGCCAGCTGATGTGAGTGACATTCGGCTGTCCCTCTGCCCTCCCTGCCCCCTACCCAGCCGCCCAGCCTGTCCGGAACGCTTCCCGACACTGATGTGTCAGCTCTGCTTCGGGACCAGGGCTGGAAGGAGCCAGCAGAAATCATTGCCAGGGGATGCTGCTAGGGGTTTGGGGCTCAGGGGGGTTGGAAATGAAGCAGCTGAGCATGAGAACAACCAGAGGAGTGAAACCCAGCATTAATCATCAGGGGTTTTGGGGTTTTTTGCAAGCAGTGGAAACTCTGCTAGCTCGTTACTAACTGAGAACCTAATTAATTACAGCTCCATATGCACACACGTATGGAGAGGCACAAATTGTCCTCCTGGAGGCTCAAGCTTGTAATGTTCTCCCTGGAGACCTCAACGAAGTCCTTGAGTCATAGAATCACAGAATGCATTGGGTTGGAAGGGACCTTTAAAAGTCTTTTATTCCAACCTCCCCTGCAGTCAGCAGGGACAGCCCCAACTAGAGCAGGTTGCTCAGAGCCCCATCAAGCCTGGCCATGAATTTCTCCTGGGATGGAGCCTCCAACCCCTCCCTGAACAACCTGTTGCAGTGTTCCACTACCCTCATAGCAAAGAACTTCTTCTTGATGTCCAAAGCCCTGATGTGAAGTTTCTGAGGTGAATCTTGCAATCTAAAAGGGGAAAGAAGAAGAAAAGAGGTTCCTCTTCCTATTGAGATGAGCTGCACATCACAGAATCAACCAGGTTGGGAAGAGACCTCTAAGCTCATCAAGTCCATCCAGACACCTCTTCCCACCCTCCCCAAGTGCTGGATCCTTCTCCAAAGCATCCCTGCTACTGACTCCAAACAGCAACCAGACCTGGATTGCTGTTATGCTTGGAAAGATGTTTTCAGAAGAGGGAAGAGGAGGGGGGGGGGAAAGAAAAAGAAAAAGAAAAAGAAAAAGAAAAAGAAAAAGAAAAAGGAAAAGAAAAAGAAAAAGAAAAAGAAAAAGAAAAAGAAAAAGGAAAAGGAAAAGGAAAAAGGAAAAGGAAAAGGAAAAGGAAAAGGAAAAGGAAAAGGAAAAGAAAAAGAAAAAGAAAAAGGAAAAGGAAAAGGAAAAGGAAAAGGAAAAGGAAAAGGAAAAGGAAAAGGAAAAGAAAAAGAAAAAGAAAAAGAAAAAGAAAAAGAAAAAGAAAAAGAAGTCAAAGGACCTGAAAGCAGGATATTGCTTCCTTCCTCCTGACATTTATGAACTGTGTATTTCACATCTCTGGTGCCGTGTTCCATAAAATAACATCTGTCAGAGCTGGCAGCCCTCACAAAATGCTTGTGCTGGGCTTTAACTGCAGCTTCACTGCTGGCAAAAAGGGGACTTGGCAGAGGGAGGAGAGGGCAAAAGGAAGGGCGAAAGAGAGATGGCACAGCCCTGCACAGCCCCTGCCTGCCAGTTCCTTCATGGAGCTGCCCCTCTCTTCTCCCCCCATCCCCCCCACAAAGAAAATGTGTCCAGTCCTACATCCTGCCTGTGTGTGTTTGATCAGGACATGGCACCATGGATTGGTGAAGGGTGTTTGGGGAACAGGCTGCAAGGATTCTGCCTCCCAGACCCAGAGCCAAATGGGCAGCATCCAACCCTGATTCCCAGTTGCTTTATTCTCATCCTGATGCATCAGACACAAAGAGAAGGCATAAAGCAAAACTCTCCCTGCAGTGCCCTCTTGTTAACCTCTTCTCCTCCCCATCCCATTGTGTTTTCCTCTCTTTACTCATCCCTGCACTTTCCCCCCACCCTGCTTTCTCCCCATTTCACCTCTTTCCCTGCCTCCCTCTGCTGGTGTCTCGCTCCCCTGCTCCCAGCTCTGGAGCAGTCTCTTGACACCTTGAGTCACCATGACAACCTCCTCCACCGTGATGGCAATATGGATAGCAGCATTGCCATTGAGGCTCTTGTCCTCCTCTGGCATAAATCTCCTTGTTCCTTCATCCAGTGAAGGTCTCAAGGGAGCTCAGAAGTTTATTCAAACAAAAGCAACATAGGTTCAGGGCTGAAACCAAGATGGGGCACAGAGCTAAATGGGGACCATGCTGCTTGCCACATGGTGATAAAGCCAGTCTGTAATGCAAGGTGGTTTAGCCCCAGGTCCTCCAACAACCTCCAGCCTGTGCTTGCTCACACCTCTTGTCCTCAACACAAGTGTTACTTGAACACAAGTCTCTCACTTGTTCCTTGGGAGAAGATCAACCCCACCCTGGCTCCAGACTCCTTTCAGGGAGTTGTAGAGAGCCAGAAGGTCTCCCCTCAGCCTCCTTTTATCCAGACTAAACAACCCCAGCTGCCCCAGCTGCCCCTCCCCAGCCCTGTTCTCCAGACCCTCTCCCAGCTTCATTACCCTTCTCTAGACCTGCTCCAGCCACTCTTGGAGTGAGGAGCCCAAAAATGAAGCCAGGATGGGAGGTGCAGCCTCACCAGTGCTTGGGACGGAAACATCCCACGAGGAACAGGTGGCATCAAGCTCAGACCATCCTGACAAGGTGGAAAGCTTGGAAGTTAAAAATTCCTCCTACTTCTGGCTGTCTCTGGGGCAGAGAGAGGGGCTGAGGGAGGAGAACAATCAGGATCAGCTCCCAGCTCCGCTGCATCCCATCCCAGCGCCGTGTGCTGGAGCAGAACACTTCATCTCGCCACAGCTCTAAAGCTGGGGCTGGGAAATCTCCTTTGAGGCTTAATTAATGGATGTTTGCAAAGTGCTGAGCAATCCTGAGGGAGAGGCAGGGCGTGTAAGCACGGCGAGGACTCTTTTCCTCCCTTTTATTCACGTTAGCAGCTCCTCATGGTAAATTCATCCGGCGCTTTGTAGGCGAGGAAAGCACTTCCCTGTGCTGCTCATCACTCCCTGCTGCTCTCTCCTTCCAGCCCAGCCCAAATCCAGCTCAGAGATTCACAGAATGGGTTGGGTTGGAAGGGATCTTAAAGCTCATCCAGTTCCAAGCCCCCTGCCATGAGCAGGGACGCCTCCCACCAGCCCAGGTTGCTCAAGGTCTCATCCAGCTTGGACTTGAGCACCTCCAGGCACCCAGAGCCTCCCTGGACAGCCTGTTCCAGTGTCTCCCCACCCTCACTCTCAAGAATTTCTTCCTCATCTTCAGTCTCAATCTTCTCTCTCCCAGCTCGAAGCCATTGCCTCTCATCCTGTCACTCCCAGCCATTATCCAAAGTCCCTTACCAGCTCTCCTGGAGCCTCATCAGGTACTGGAAGGCTGCTCTGAGGTCTCCCTGGAGCCTTCTCCAGGCTGAACAACCCCAACTCTCCCAGCCTGTCCCCATAAGGGAGGTTCTCCAGCTCTCTGATCATCTCCCTGGCCTCCTCTGGACCAACAGTTCCATGCCCTTCTGGTGCTGGGGGCCCCAGAACTGGATGCAGTACCCTAGGTGGGGTCTCCAGCCACACAAGAAGTAACCCAAACCCCTTGAAAGGAGCAAGATAATTCTGCTTATATAACACCTTCTCCTGGATTCCATTTCTAAGAGGTATTTGCATGAAAACAGAGGCTTTGTTGCTTAGGAAATTCATCTGCTACCACTCATGTCCCCATTCTGCTGTGGTCGAGTGACAGCTATTGTGCTCTGCTCTCAGCCCTGGCTATTTATACTCTGCACAGCACGCTGGGCTGTGCCTGCATCCTTCTCCTTGGGAATAAAACACCTCTGCTTTTAAAGGGGAAACCCAAAATCCAGCCCAAGCTGCTTCTCTTTGGTCTTCCTTTGACTGAAAGTGTGGCAAGAAGGGAGATGATGAAGGAATTTGGGTTTGCCTCTGTTTTACAGCTGAAGAAAACATCTGGGCTCAGAGCTGGGTTTGGGCTCAGAGCTGGGTTTTGGGCTCAGGGCTGGATTTGGGCTCAGAGCTGGGTTTGGGCTCAGAGCTGAGTTTGGGTTTGGAAGATATGGGAGCTGGAGACATCTTGTGAGGAGCAGCTGAGGGGGCTGGGGGTGTTCAGCCTGGAGAAAAGGAGGCTGAGGGGAGACCTTCTGGCTCTCTACAACTCCCTGAAAGGAGGTTGGAGCCAGGTGGGGCTTGGTCTCTTCTCCCAAGGAATAAGGGACATGACAAGAGGAAATGGCCTCAGATTGCCCCAGGGGAGGTTTACATTGGACATTTGAAGAAATTTCTACACTGAAAGGGTTCTCAGAGCCTGGCACAGGCTGCCCAGGTAGGTGGTGGAATCCCCATCCCTGGAGGTGTTTCAAAGCTGCAGAGCTGTGGTGCTGAGGGAGATATTGTGGCCCCAGAATTGTCAAAGTCAGGTCGTGGTTGGACTCAATGATCCTAAAGGTCTTTTCCAACCTGAGCAATTCTGTGATTCTAGGAATGCAGCAAGATGAGTTGAGGAGATGCTCTCTCATCAGAGGGCACCAGGGCTGTGCCATAAGATGCTCAAGAAGCCCCAAAGAACCTAAGGATCCCTTTAAGCATCCAGGGTTTTTCTTTTCAAGGTGGGATTGCTCCTTGTGAGAAACATCCAAGTTTGGCTGAGGATAGAAATACAGAAAGGGGGGAAGAAAACCACAGAAAGCCTTCAAATGTAGCAACTTGAAAACATTTCAAGCCTGAAATGCTGAAGCAAATGTTTTTATGGGTTGTAAAGCCCTGATTCCTCACACTTCATTCCCTTATGCTGGCTGAGCTTCACTGAGCCACAGGCAGAATCCCAGCATGGGAAGGGGTTGGAGGGGACCTCTGGGGATCATCTAATCCAATCCCCCTGCTAATGTAGGTTGGCCTAGAGCAGGTTCTATAGGAACACATCCAGGGGGGGTTGGAAGCCCTCCACACAAGGACACTCCACAACCTCTCTGGGCAGCCTGCTCCAGCCCTCCAGCACCCTCACAACAAACAAATTTCTCCTCCTCTTCAGGTGGAACCTCCTGGGGTCCATTTTCTATCTATTGCCCCTTGTGCTGTCCCTGTACACCACTGACAAGAGTCTGACCTCAGCTTCTTGCCCCCCACCTGCAGAGTATTGCTCAGCTCCCCTCTGGGGCTGCTCTTCTGCAGGCTCTCAGCCCCAGAGCTCTCAGCCTTTGCTCCTCCCAGAGCTGCTCCAGGCCCCTCAGCATCTTTGTAGCTTCCACTGAACTCTCTCCAGCAGTTCCCTCTTGAACTGGGGAGCCCAGAACTGGACCCAGTATTGTAGATGTGGTCTTACCAGGGCAGGGCAGAGGTGGAGGAGAGTCTCCATCATCCTGTCAGCCGGCCACACTCATCTTCATGCCCCCTAGAAGCTGCACTAGAGCTTTTGACTCAGTGTAAGAGGAAAAACAAAGAAAATGTGTCCTGGGCTGAGGAGGGTGACTGAGCCTGGCTGGGGCAGAGCCATGGTGGGAAGAGAGGAGAAGGAGGTGAAGCAGGGAAGTTCAGAAGCAGATGGAGAGCAGCCCAGCCCCGCCGGCGCTTCGCACCTCAGCTGCTACCTGCCTACAGATGTATAAATCATACAGGTCAGGCAGAGGGGATCCTTCCAGCTTGGAGCACTTCAGCAGAGATTAAAGAGCACTGCAAACCCAGGGACATCAGTAATGCCACCTTTGATTAAAAATTTAGCAGCAGGAGAGCTCCATTCCATCTTCCTCAGGCTCCTGCATCCCCCGTGCAGGCTTCCCCCATCCCTGCTCCCGGCCTGGCTTTGTTGCCAGCTGTATTTTTAATTCTTGGTGGTGTGATCAGAGCTTGGATCTTCTTCTCCTTCTTCTCACCAGCTTGGTGAGAAGAGGGAAACCTCATCAAGAAAACTAATTTTGCTCTGTGCTGGTATCAAAGGGGGGGTCAGTGAGTCAGGGCTTACCCATTCATGTCCCACCTCAGCTATTCCACGAACGTAAAAAGAAAGTAATTAGTTTCTTTAACGGATCAGACCTGCACACGCACACACATACACAAGCACAAAGACGTTGAGAGGGAAAGGAGGCCACGTACAGATCAGCAGGTTTGGGAACTTTAATTGCTTTTTGTTCATTTAAGCTTTGAGGACGTGATGACAGCGCTGGGCGCTAATACCGCAGCCCTCAGCCGATGAATCCTGCTCCCGCCTTGGCGAAACACAGAATTAGCAAGACAAAAAGTTGTTTCTTTCCGCTCTTTAGCTCTTTGAGAAGCTGAGGATCACTCCTTTCTGCTGGAGAATGCAGAAATCCTGAGCCCCTCTGCTAAGGGCTTTACCCTGGAGGTCCCCAGGGAGCTGGAAGAGCCAAACCGCAGCAGCATCACCACTGAGCCTCCCACCAACCCTTCCTTCCAGCAATGCCTTCGCAGAACCAACCCCTCCACCGGCATCCTCAGGGATTTTCCTGACAGCTTCCTGGAGCCATTGAGGCCAAGTAAAGAAGCAGAAAGGAAGAAGAAGGTGTCCGGAAGAAAGAGGAAGGAGCATTGCCCCAGCCACCCTTCACCTCCTGGCTGCTGTTTCTTTCCTGAGTGCCTCTGGGCTGTTGTGTTTTGGGTTTTTGTTTTGGGTTTTTTTTTTTTTTTTTTTTTTTTTTTTTTTTTCTGCTGGGTAAAGCTTCCTTTCAATTCTCCTCTCCTTAGCTGCTCCTTAATGTTTCACATTCCTGCCTGGGATCCAGGGCTTAGCTCTGCTTCTGAAAAGCTGCTCTCACTACCCTCCTGCAGACCCAGGGATCAGGAGAGAAACATCATTAGAGTGAACCTGGGATAAACCTACCCAAAGCTGAGAGCTCACCAAGATTTTTTTAGCTTTTCCTGCTTAGAAAGCCCTTGAAAAGTCAAACCTTGCAGAAATCATCAGAAACCCTCTTCTCCTGCTCTCACCTCCCCGTAACATGGGGAAAAGATTCAGGACCAGGGATGGGGATGCTCATGGAGTCACAGAATGGTTTGGGCTGGAAGGGATCTTCAAGATCATCTGTGTCCATGGGCAGGGACACCTCCCACCAGCCCAGGTTGCTCAAGGCCTCATCCAGCCTTGAGGTGTTCTTGAACACCTCAAGGAAGAGAACATCCACAACCTCCTTAGGCAACCTGTTCCAGTGTCTCCCCACCCTCAGTGTCAAGAATTTTTTCCTCATCTCCACCATATCATGGTGCCAGAGAGGTCTTGGCTGCATCCAGCACACACAAACAAACCCAGCTCTGGGTGGGAGGGATGCAGAAAGAGGAGAGGAGGCTATAAGAGCATGAAATGACCTCAAGTCTCACCTAGGGAGGTTTCAGTTGGATATTAGGAAGAATTTCTTTGCTGCAAGAGTGGTCAGGGATTAGAACAGGCTGCCCAGGGAGGTGGGGGAGTCCCCATCCCTGGAGGTGTTCAAGAAAGGTGCAGATGTGACACTCTGGGACATGGTTTAGTAGTGAGGGGGTCGATGGTTGGAGTCAATGATCTTAAAGATCTTTTCCAGCTGAATCAGTTCCAGGGTTCTATGGTTCTGAGACTCTCTCTTCCCCTTCAGTTCCTGATGAATTTGGTCTTACAGATGCAAGGAGTTTTACAGCAGCCATAAACTGTGATTTGCATTTCCTTTTCCTCCTGCTGTAGGAGATGCAGGTCATAATTCTGGCTTTTAATGGGAATCAAGAGGGCTGCAAACATACTCTTAGCTTTTATGATGATAATTATTATTATTATTATCATTTATTGAACGCTGAGTTTGTGGAATCACAGAATTGTTTGGGTTGGAAAAGATGCTTAAGATCATCCATGTCCAACCATTGTCCAAACACCACCATGGCCACCAAGCTATGGCCCCAAGTGCCATGGCCACAGGTTTCCTGAACCTCCAGGGATGGGGACTCCACCACCTCCCCCCTGGGCAGCCTGTTCCTGGGTCTGAGAATCCTTCCAGTGAAAAGATTTCTTCTATTGTCCAACCTAAACCTCCCATGGGACAACTTGAGGCCATTTCCTCTCATCCTATCACTTGTTTCTTGGGAGAAAAGACTAACCCCAACCTAGCTCCAGCCTCCTTTCAGGCAGCTGTAGAGAGCAATGAGGTCTCTCCTCAGCCTCCTCTTCCTCAGGCTCAACACCCCCAGCTCCCTCAGCTGCTCCTCCCCAGCCCTGTTCTCCAGACCTTTTCCCAGCTTCCTTGCCCTTCTCTGGCCCTGCTCCAGCCACTCAATGTCCTTCTTGGAGTGAGGAGCCCAAAACTGACCCCGGCCTACAAGCTGCTCTATCCTTCTCCTCAAGACCCACGTTGGCTTTTCTCCTGAGCATGTGGAGCAGAGAAAAAAAACCAACTCCAACCACTGAGCATGGACCTAGGCACCAGGGCTTTGGAGACACCACCAAGGAGCCTGTGAGGGCAGCTAGCAGCTCAGCACACACACACATGTGCAGCATCACATCAATCACATCAAGCCTGGCACCCACGTGGGCATCACTGCCCTGGTGCCAACCCTGTGCCCCAGCAGCCCCGTGGCCAAGTGATGCTCAGCACTTGCTGCTCCCCTGCTGACGTCCATCTCCTTTATGCCTTCTGGGCTGTTGCACTAATTGTGATGGATGCTCTCTTTGTGCTTACACAGGGAGGGAGATGATGAAGCTTTAATGTAAGGTAATATGTCTATTAAAGATTTAAACTAACCCCTGCTGCTGGTGATTGCTCACTTTAATGGCAGCTCAGCTTATCAGCAGTGAGGCAGCAAGGGGGGCAGCTGGGGATGGAGAGGGATAAAGGCTCAGGGCACTCAGCCCAGCGAGAGAAACTTGCCTGGATTTGCCACAGGCCCCCAAGACTTTGGTGTCTGGAGTGGGTCCAGGCATGGTAGGAGGGTGGTGAGACTCTGGAGCAGGCTGCCCAGGGAGGCTACGGATGCCTCCTCCCTGGGGGTGTTCAAGGCCAGGTTGGATGAGGCCTTGAGCAGCTGAGTCTAGCTGAGAGGTGTCCCTGCCCATGGCAGGGGGGTTGGAGTGGATGATCTCTGAGGTCCCTTCCAGCCTGAGCCATTCTGTGATTCTATCATCTCCTACCTCTCTGGATAACCTGAGCCAGCACCTCTCCACCCTCAGAGTCAGCAGTTCCTTTCTCCTTCTCCACTCTGAACCTCCCTCTTTTAGTTCAAACCATCACCTCCTGTCCTGTCACAACAAGCCCTGCTCAAAAGTCTGTCCCCAGCTTTCTTCTCAAACCCTTTAAGCACTGAAAGTCCTCCAGAAGGTCCCCCTGGAGCCTTCTCCAGGCTGACCAACCCCAACTCTCTCAGCCTGACCTCACAGCAAAGGAGCTCTGGCAACCTTCCCTTGCTCCCCCTCACCGATGTGCTCAGCCAGGCTTTGATTTTCAACCTTTGCTTTGAGGTCCCCCAGGCAGCAAGTGGTGGCACTGCAAAAGGACAGCAGTAGGCTGGGTCTGAGCATCCCTTTCCCCATGGCAGGATCCCCCCCTCCCTCCTTCTCCCCCTCCTCCCTCCCTCTCCCCCTCCTCCCTCCCTCTCCCCCTCCTCCCTCTCCAAGCTGGCAGATGCACACAAGTGGCTGCAATCATTAGAACCTCTCCAGGGTTCAAGGCTGCTTTGAATTGCATCCGAGTGGCTGCAAGTGGCCATCGTGGGTGATGCCAGGCTGGCTGCTCTTTTGCCCTCTCCACTACAGCTGCCCAAAGAGGGTTGAAAGGAGTGTTATTAGAGACCTCAGGGCTGGAAATCCATCCACCTCCTCGCCCACCTCATGAATCTGCTCTAAATTAGCCCCTGTGACATCCATCCACTTGCGAGCCAGGAGGGAACATCAGCGCCCACGAGCTGACAGCCTCCACGCCTCAGACCCTTTCCCATCTCAGCTGCTGCCCCAGAATCGAGCTCAAGAGGTTGTGTTTGGCAAAAGCGACCTGTCTGGAGAGCTCGATGTGGAGCAAAACCTCCTGCTTCCCGCGGAGGGGTTGGGGTTGAGCCAATCCCTCCCCCTCCCCCTGCCCTAAAGCCCTGGACGGGACCTAACCTCTCCTGTGAACGCGGCAGGCTCTGTCTTGCGGCCACTGCTGCTCAAAGCTTTAGCACAAGTCGTTGCCATCCCTTTGTCAGGCCACCTCCGGGGCTTGACATCACCTCAGGGGATGGAAGAAGGGAATAAAAGCTGTGGGCTGGGCGCGACAGAGCTGTCTGCAGGCACTCTGCCAGGTCAGCAGGGGTTTGCTTGGGTGGGGAGCATCCCTCTCATGATGCTTTCCATCTCCTTGCCTTCAGCAAGTCAGGGAATTGCACTGACTGAGCTTTTTCTTTTTCTCCTCTTACTAATAACAAAAAAAAAAAAAGCCCAAACCAGCAAAATCAAGGAGGCATCATCAGATTCATCCACACACCAAAAAATAACTACAGCCACAGAAAAGGAGAGAGGAAAAGAAGGAAAAACTGCAGCAGTTTTCTTCCTTTCTTAGATGCTTCACCTTGGAGTAATTCAGGAGGGGGAAAGAAAAGCCAGAGTGTGGTGGGACAGAGAATTCAGAGTGAAATAGGAGAGAGAGAAAAGGAAATCCAGAGTGAAATGAGAAAGGGAAGAAGGAAATCCAGAGTGAAATGGGACAGGGAGAAAGCAAATTCAAAGTGAAAAAGGAAAGGGAGGAAAAGGAAATCAGGGTGAAATGGGAAAAGGATAAAAGGAAATGCAGAGTGAAATGGGACAGGGACAATGGAAATTCAGAGTTAAATGGGATGGGGGGGGGAAGGAGATTCAGAGTTAAATGGGACAGGCAGAAAGCAAATTCGAAATGAAAAGGGAAAGGGAGGAAAAGGAAATCAGTGATATGAGAAAAGGATAAAAGGAAATCCAGAGTGAAATGGGTTGGGGGGAAAAAGGAGATTCAGAGTTAAATGGGACAGGGAGAAAGCAAATTCAAAGTGAAAAGGGAAAGGAAGGAAAAGGAAATCAGAGTGAAATGGGAAAAGGATAAAAGGAAATCCAGAGTGAAATGGGAAAAGGAGGAAATCAGAGTGAAATGGGGAGGGATGGAAAGGAAATGTAGAGAGAAATGGGATGAGGAGAAAGCAAATCCAGAGTGAAATGGGAAAAGAAGGAAATCAGAGTGAAATGGGGAGGGATGGAAAGGAAATCCAGAGTCAAATGAGAGAGAAAAGGAAATGCAGAGAGAAATGGGATGGGGGGGAAAAGGAAATCCAGAGTGAAATGGATGCACACTGGATACACGCTGAGTATACAACCAAGAGCATGTGGTAGCCTTGGTGCCAGAGGGGCCAAGGGTGTGTGTGGGGACAGCAGAGCAGTCACCACCCTCCCTGCTCTCCCCTGAGGAGGGCACAAACCAAAGCTTCCCTCAAGCAAACTTTTGCTTCCCTGTGACAAGCCAAGAAAGGCTTCCTGCAGGATGACTTCCTGCAACATTCCCATCCTACCAGAAATTATAGAGGGGAAGAGATCTGCTGTGGCACCTGAAACTGAAACCCAGCTATTTCTTCCTTCTTCCATCATCCCCAAACTGTGTAATATTTTGACATTTCCAGAGAGCTGCAGCACTGTGATTTTTATTTTTTTTTTTAATATATATATTTTTAATGTCTTTTCTCTTCCCTTCTATGATATCAGGAAAGCTCCTCTCCATTTTCTAATTTCATTAACTGGCACCAAGAACAAACCACCTCCCCCCCCCCCCCTTTTTTTTTTTTTTTATTTCTCCCTGAAGCCACCCACTCAATGTTGGGTTGGGTTTTTTTGGTGTTTTTTTAATTTATTTTTTTCTTTTTTTTTTTTCCCCTTTTTTGCAATCCATTCTCCAGAAATCTACGTGTAAGATGTTTTTCAAGCATGATTACTCAAAGGAAAATTACAGGGGAGACAAATGCAGAGGGAGCTGAGTGCTTGAGAGGAGAGAGAGAGAGCATGCTGCAAGCACAGGGCAAATGGGGAAAAGGTCTCCTGGGGGAACCTTTCACCACCCCAGGCCAGCAAGGAAAAACAAACAAAAAAAGCAAAAAAAAAAAAAAAAAAAGGTATTTTCAGAAGAAAAGATTCCAAGGAGGAAAAGGTGGAGCTGGAAGGAAAAGCCACACCACTCCATCCATTTGATGACTCTAAATCCATAGAACTGTAGAATTGTGAGGGTTGGAAGGGACCTCTGGAGACCTTCCTACTGTAATGGAGACCTTCCTACCGTGCTGGAGACCTTCCTACCATGGTGGAGACCTTCCTACTGTGATGGAGACCTTCCTACCATGCTGGAGACATTCCTACTGTGATGGAGACCTTCCTACCATGCTGGAGACATTCCTACTGTGATGGAGACCTTCCTACCATGCTGGAGACCTTCCTACTGTGATGGAGACCTTCCTACTATGATAGAGACCTTCCTGCCATGCTGGACACCTTCCTACATGATGGAGACCTTCCTACCATGCTGGAGACCTTCCTACCATGCTGGAGACCTTCCTACCATGATGGAAACCTTCCTACCATGATAGAGACCTTCCTACATGATGGAAACCTTCCTAACATGATGGAGACCTTCCTGCCATGCTGGAGACCTTCCTACCATGCTGTGCTCTGAGCTCTGTGGACCCAGCTCTGCTCTGGAGCCCTGCAGGACCACATCCAGCAGGACCACCCTAACCTTTGCCCCAACCTCACCAAGGGACACATCTCAGGCTGCTTGCAGAGAGCAGAGCCTGGCTGCAGAAAGCCAAGAAGCTTTGCAGAGCAGCTTCTCACCTCCTCCATCCTTCTCCTTAGGACACCCTGAGCATGGCAGAGCCTTCTCCTCTCCCTGCCTGCAGCAGGTTCAGCTTTTTCTTCACACTGTGGCATTTCTCCCCTCCCTCCCCAAGCTGTCCATTGACACATTGACTGGAGCAAGTTCTTGAGCAGGAGATAATTAATTCCAAAATGAAGCAAACATTTAACCTGGGGTCAAAGGAGAGGCTGAGTCGATCCCAAATGATTTCCTTTTTTTTTTCTTAAAAACTTTTTTTTTTTTAATCTATTTCTTTTCTCAGCCTATTTGCAAGTCTCCATTGGACTCTCTCCAGCTCTTCCCCTCTCTCTCTTGAACTGCAAAGCCTAGAACCAGGCATAATTCTCCAGATGTGGTTTCAGCAGGGCTGTTCCATGCTGGGAACTGATAGGGCTGAGAGAGCAAAGCACCACCAGGATGAATGGAGGGGCAGGGGGATTGGGGAGAAGGGGAGAAGCTGATTCCCCCCCGCCTCCACGATGCAGAGCACAGGGTAGGAACCCTCTTTTCAACCCCCTGTGTTGAAGCAGCTCTGTGACACACAGTGAGGTCTGGGAGCTCTTTGTCTCCTCTGGCTTGTTTGTGTTTGAGGGAGAAGCTGCAGTCGGGGGTGAGGAGAGGTTTTAGTTCTAAACTTAGAAAGAGAGAGGAAGTCAAGGCTGCTTCTCCTGCTTGGAAAGCTCAGACATATGGATGGCTGCCTCGAACTTTAATTAGCAGGGGGAGGGAAGAGCTGAGGCTTGCAGAGATGCTCTTTCATCCAGGGCATCTTCAAGCCTGGAGCTGAAGGGGCACTAAGACAAACAAGTGTAAAACAAAACCCCCATGGTCAGGGCTCAGGGCTTCCAAAGCAATTCATCTGTGTGATCCTTCCAGGAGAGCCCTCCCCTGCAGGACATGAGCCAGCCCCCACACTGGCCCCCTCCCTGGATCATCCAAGCCTGCTGGGATGGGCTTTGTTTTTCGAGGAAGTCGTTCTTTCCATGCCCTTTAAGGAGAGAAATCTAAAGAAGAGACATTTTGCTGGTACCCGAAGGCACTGCTGAAACAGCTGGGCTGGCTTTGACCAGGGAGGGTTTGCTGATTGGAAGGGAGCAAAGGGAGTTCTTTGGGATGTTTAATGTTTCACATCACACCTTGGCATTGGGCCTGTGCTGCCCTCTGATGTCCCACCCAGGCTGCACCCTCTCAGTCCCTCCCAAACTGCCTGAACTGAGGGATCGAAGCTCCTGAGGGATGGGGACTGCCTCCAGGTTGCCCTTTCCCAGAGGCAGGGACCCAGCAATGTCCATCAGGACCTTCCAGTGTCCCCAGAGCACCCCTAGGACACATTTACTGAGAAAAAGGAGCAGCAGCTACAAATCCACCTGCAGCTCCTCAGCTCAGCACTGGGAGCTGGGGACCACAGGCAGGAGTAAAAGGCATTTGCAAGCAAAGGCAGAAGGAGACAGAGCTGAGCAGAGCTAACCCAGCTCTGAGCCCCTGGATCTGCATTATACCCACAATGTTCACAGCTCTGCAGCCAGAAAAAGACATCAGGGAATTAGAGAGATGAGTGATCCTGGAGCAGGAGTGAGAATGATTAATGCTGGGGAAGGACAGGGGTGTGATGTGGTGAAGCACTAAAAGAAATACAGATGAAATAAAATCCTCCCTTGAAGTCTCATTCATCCAGACCTAAAAAAGGTGGAACCTTGCCACCTAAATCAGGGTTTCCTTGGCCAGGAAAGCAGATAAATAGATAGATAAGGTCCCTGCTCTGTCTCCCTCCCTTCATGCCTTTCCCTGCATCCCACAAAGGCTGAGCACTGCAGTTAGGGACTGTGCTCCCTGTTATCCATCACTCCAAAACCAGCACTAAATAACAGCCATGGGTTCAGGAGAAGCTGAATTTGTGCTGATTGCTGTCTGGTGGCTCTGGCTGAGCTCCTCCTGCAGCCCTTATCTCCATGAACCTCATGCTTTGGCTGACAGGCTGAGGACAGGGGTAAGAGAGCAATCCAAGAGGGGGATCTGCAGTGCAGCTTTGTGGGTGAGGAGCCCTGCAGGCTGGGGAAGGAAGAGAAATTCATGTTGGAGGAAACACTGAAATCATTGAGTCACAGAACTGGTTGGCTTGGAAAAGCCCTCCAAGATCATCTGCTCCAACCAGCCACCCAACCCCACCATGGACACCAAACCATGGCCCCAGGTGCCATGGCCACAGGTTTCTGGAATGTCTCCAGGGATGGGGACTCCACCACCTCCCAGGGCAGCCTGTGCCAATCCCTGACCACCCCTGCAGCAAGGAAATTGTTCCTCATCTCCAACCTAATCCTCTCCTGGCACAGTTTGAGACCATTTCCTCTCATTCTATCACCTGGTGATAGGGAGAAGAGACCAACCCCCAACAGGCTCCAACCTCCTTCTTTCCTTCCTTCTCTCTCTTCCTTCCTCCCTTCCTTCCTTCTCTCTCTTCCTTCTCTCTCTCTTCCTTCCTCCCTTCCTTCCTTCTCTCCCTTCCTTCTCTCCCTTCCTTCTCTTCCTTCCTTCCTTCCTTCTTTCCTTCCTTCCTCCCTTCCTTCCTCCCTTCCTTCCTTCCTTCCTTCCTTCTTTCCTTCCTTCCTTCCTTCCTTCCTTCCTTCCTTCCTTCCTTCCTTCCTTCCTTCCTTCCTTCCTTCCTTCCTTCCTTCCTTCCTTCCTTCCTTCCTTCCTTCCTTCCTTCCTTCCTTCCTTCCTTCCTTCCTTCCTTCCTTCCTTCCTTCCTTATTTTTTTTGTTTTGTTTTGGTGTTTTCACAAATCCAAACAAGATTCCCTGCCGAGGACAGAGGGAGAGGAGCCATAAACAGCCAATCCATTATCAAATCCATATTTCTCTCCATGTTAAGGGCTTGAGAGCCAAGGAATTGGAGCAATAAAGTTGGAACTAAACACTTTTAGTTTTCTATTACTGCTGGCCTCAGGCTTTGAGCCTCTGAATCTCGCTGCCTGGCACGGATTGTCTCCTGCCTTGGATGTCAGCTGGGGAAAGCAGCTCCTCCACCCCCAAAAGAGGACAGCAGCCAGGTTGATGTCCCAGGAGGACTTCCCCAGGAGCTCAGAGTTTATTCTCAGAGCCAAAGAGATGATTTTTTTTCCCCTCCTCCCCGTGGTGAGGAGTTAAGCAATGCAGCAGCAGCAGCAGCTCATGGGATCCCCATCGATTGCTGGCTCTGCCTCCTGGTGCTCTGTGCCAGTGTGGGGGTCAAAATCAATACAGTCAGAGTCCTCTATTAAAGAAAACATAAAACCCTACGGTTTTGAGGGGAGGGGGGCTCAGTTTTTTTCCCCCAGGGGAACAGCAGAGGGCTGGCACAGAGAGCTGTGCTGTGTGCTGCCTGAGCACAGCCTCCCCCTCTGCATCCCGAGCCCACAAGGATCAGCCACGCTGCTGTGTCCTGCCAGGGGCCTCTTTGGGAACCCAAATTCACCACAGCACACCTGTGCCACTCCACCAGGCAGCTCCACAGTGCCCCTGACCCGTGCCAGGCTGCATCCTGCACTGCCAGCACTGATGGGCTGCCAGAGCAGCTCGGAGGCTGCGTTGGGTCCAGTGGGGAAGGGATTGGTGTCTGGAGGGCAAGAAGTGCTGCTGTGGCCACCAGCTTGCTTGTGCAGACAGGAGCAGGGACTTCTGCTGCTGCTCATCTCCTGCCATAGTGTTACCAGCCACACAATCCCACCCTGTGCCTCAGTTTCCCCATGGCAGCAGCTATAGGATGTGGGGAAGGAGAACTGGGCTGGGGAGCAGCCACTGAAGGAATTGAGATTGTTCAGCCTGGAGAAAAGGAGGCTGAGGGGAGACCTTCTGGCTCTCTACAGCTCCCTGCAAGGAGGCTGGAGCCAGGTGGGGGTTGGGCTCTTCTCCCTAGCAACAAGTGGTAGAAAGGAAATGGCCTCAGGTTGCACCAGAGGAGGGTAAGGTTGGAGATCAGAAGAAATCTCTTTTCTCTAAGGGTTCTCTGGTGGGATTTGGTGGATATTTGGAAAAATTTCTTTGCTGCAAGAGTGGTCAGGGGTTGGCACAGGCTGCCCAGGGAGGTGGTGGAGTCCCCATCCCTGGAGGTGTTCAAGAAACCTGTGGCCATGGCACCTGGGGCCAGGGTTTGGTGTCCCTGGTGGTGTTGGGTTGATGGTTGGACTCCTTTCCAACCCAAACAATTCTAGGATTCTATTCCATGATTCCATAGCAGGGTTGCATCCACTCACACAAATCCTGGAGTCAAGTTTTGTGCTCAGCTCTTTGCCTCTTCACTCCTGCAGACAAACCTCTTGCCCCCTCTTGACAAAGCCAAGCTGGGCTCTGCTGGCTGCACCTTCCCAAGGGCAGCAGGGAGCAGGAAGCAAGGAGCAAGGAGCAGGGAGCAGGGAGCAGGGAGCAGGGAGCAGGGAGCAGGGAGCAGGGAGCAGGGCTGGGCTGTCCCCACCAGCTCAGGCTGTTACTGAGTGATTGGGTGATTTATTGCCACTATTTGTGTGGCCATGGAAGACAAATGGAGTTAATAAAGCCACCTGTCCCTGCAAGAAACAACTATTATAGTGCTGGTACAATTCCTTCCACTCCATCCCTGCCCTGGATTCACTCTGGATTGAGAGAAAGCTCCTGTGAGGCACCTGGAGCATCTCCAGACCTCCTCCTAGCCCCTTGTAGCTGTTTCAGCACAGGGATCAAAGAATCATAAACTCACCTGGTTGGAAAAGACCTCAAGATCATCAAAGTCCAACCAGAACCCCACCCCTCCCTGGTGGACTATGTCCCTAAGCTCCTCATCCAAGGATCTTTTAAACACCTCTAGGGATGGTGACTCCACCATTTCCCTGGGCAGCTCAGTCCAACTACTCAGTTCCCTTCTCTTGCTCATTCTCAAGGAGCTTCTTGAGCTTCTAGAGGCTTTGATTAAACCTTTGGGGTGATCTGACAGCAGCTCAGCATCCCTCTGCCCCTGCTGGACCCTCTTCTAGAATCACAGAATGGTTTGGGTTGGAAGGGCTCTTACAGATCATGCAGTTCCACCCCCCTGCCATGGACAGGGACACCTCCTACCAGCCCAAGGTGCTCAAGGCCTCATCCAGCCTGGCTTTCAACACTGCTTCTCTGGGCAAGTGCCTCACCACCCTCATGGGGAAGAATTTCCTCCTAATGTCCCATCATAATCCATCTCTTTCCAGTCTGAAGCCATCACCCCTGGTCCTGTCTGTCCAGGCCTTTGTACAAAGTCCCTCTCCAGCTTTCCTGTAGCCCCCTTCAAGTACTGCTCTGAGCTCTGCCCAGAGCCTTCTCTTCTCCAGTCTGAACAACCCCACCTCCCTCAGCCTGCCTGCATCCTAGAGGTGCCTCAGCTTGGAGCAGCCAAATCCATTGCTGCAGCTTTCCTGGCATGGAGATCCAAGGAAAGCAGCCACCAACCTCTGATAGGGATCTTAATCATTCTACTCCTGCTAATCCTCACAAATTAGCAAACACAGCTTCATCCTATTTGGAGATATTTCCCTACCCAGGGGTTTCTAATAAGCTGCTCCAAGGGGTGAGCTGAAAGCAGCTCCACAAAGCCTCCTTCTGAAGAGCAGCATCAGGTACTGCACCTCATAAACTCTTCCTGCTCTGATGGGAGCCTCTGATCAATCCCTATCAGGCAATTCCCTGCCTTCCCTGCCATTTACTCCTTCAATAATCTCCTCCAGCAGTTCATCAGTGTCGAGCATTCAAAGTCTCTTAGGTTCCAGTGGATTATCCTAATGCTGTTGGTGCCTTAATATTTCATAGCCCTTGGACTGCATCCTCTGGGAGCCAGCAGAGCTGGGAATTGTGCTCAACTAAGAGCTTTTGTTTCAAAGCAAAGCTGAGAAATCCCTAGGGCTAGATCCTGGGGGGAAAGTGCTTAGTGACCTGCCTGCAGCCATCCTGACCTGCCTGCAACCATCCCGACCTGCCCTCTGTTTTATAGCAACACCCCTGAGTGCTCCCCAGACAGGGAGCAGCAGCCCAGCAACTCACTTCCAGCACCTCCACTTCCCCCTCCAGCAGGGCAGGGTGAAATAGCCACAGAAAAGCAAGAATTTGGTGGCTTTAGGAGTAGGTCCTTCAGACTCACAGAATGGTGAGAGCTGGAAGGGAGCTCTGGAGCTCACAGGGACCTCAGGGCACCCACAGCAGCTTGCCCAGGAGCACAATGCCCAGGGGGGGTTGGAAGCTCTCCACACAAGGACACTCCACAACCTCTCTGGGCAGCCTGCTCCAGCCCTCCAGCACCCTCACACCAAACAACTTTCTCCTCCTCTTCACATGGAACCTCCTGGCTTCCACTTTCTGTTTCCCTTTGTCCTATCCCTGGGCACCATGAGCAGAGTCTGGCCCCAGCCTCTTGCCCCCCACAGCTCCTTTAGCTCTTGTTGAGCATTGCTCAGCTCCCCTCTGGGGCTGCTCTTCTGCAGGCTCTCAGCCCCAGGGCTCTCAGCCTTTGCTCCTCCCAGAGCTGCTCCAGGCCCCTCAGAAGCATCTTCCCAGCCTGCCCTGGACTCTCTCTAGCAGTTCCCTGTCTCTTTTGAACTGGGGAGCCCAACAGTGCACCCAGGACTCCAGTTGTGGCTTCACCAGGGCAGACCAGATGGGGAGGAGATCCTCCCTCAAGCTGCTGTCTCTCACCTCTCCACATCATCTTTGCCTTCCCCCACCCCTGTGCCAGGTGTCCCCAGCCCTTCCCAGCCACTTCTGGCAGGAAATCCATTAGGCAGCTTATTAAATATGAATTGTGGGATAATGAACATTTTAATTTGATGCATCCCCCTCCTTTCCATTGCTCTCCCTCCCCCCACTTCTTCCTTTCCTTGTTAAATAAATATTTAAGCATCTTTCAAACTGTGTTGGAAGCACAAAGCTGAGCAGGTTGATTTAATCTCCCCTTCCCCTCCTTTGCCAAACAGGAAATCTCTCATCTGCCTCTTTCACAAATCCCTGCCAAGGGAAGGAGGGAGGATTAGAGCATGAGAGGAGCCCATCCATCCCTTCCCTCCTTTCTCAGAAGCTTTTGGAAGCCCTTCAAGGAATGCTATGAAGATGTGATTCATGGTTTTTAAATCACTCTGCTCCCAGCTCCTCTCATTAACTCCTTGGGACCTGCTCCTCCTGCAGATGTGCTCAATCCCTCCTCCCACAGCAGATTTAGGTTGGATGTTGGATAGAAAATCTTGGCTGATGGAGTGGAGACTTCATTGCTCTCTACAGCTCCCTGAAAGGAGGTTGGAGCCAGGTTGGGGTTGGTCTCTTCTCCCAAGGAACAAGGGACAGGATGAGAGGAAATGGCCTCAAGTTGCCCCAGGGGAGGTTTAGGTTGGACAGGAGGAAAATTTTCTTTGCTGCAGGAGTGGTCAGGGATTGGAACAGGCTGCCCAGGGAGGTGGTGGAGTCCCCATCCCTGGAGGGGATCAAGAAAAGTGGCACTTGGGGACAGGGTTTGGTGGGCCATGGCTGATGGTTGGACTCAATGATCTTGGAGGTCTTTTCCAATCAAAACCATTCTATGGTTCTGTTGCCACATGGGAATGATCCCACTGGGAATGAGCCAGATCCTTCCTCCTCCTGGAGAAGTTTGGAGGCCTGGGGGCAGTCCTAGAACGTTGCAGCAGCAGCCACACATCTCATTCCTTAGGGAATCTTTTAGTCTGCTGGGTTTTGCTTCCCAGTCTGTGGGTGGCAGAGGTGTCAGGAGAGCTTTCATGCCTAGAAAGAGCACTGCAGTGCCCATAAAATAATCTTTAATGTCTTTTTAGCAGCTAATTCTGACTCCTCCTGTCTCACAGATAGTTAGATGGCTGGACAGATAGAATTGAGGAGCTGTGGGGGCTTCTTCTTGGCTCTGGGGAGATTTTCTTTGATGCTCCCTGGGCCATTTATTCGACCACATTAGCTTCTTCTTATTTTGATATTGTAATTTTCATTTGGGTAAAAAGCACCCACAGGAGCTGAACAGGAGCTCATCAGCATAAACTGAGAGGAAGAAATAACTTAGCATTAAAGGGCAATAATCCTCTCAGTTTTATTTTTCTTAAAGAAGAAACTGAACCAATGGAAAGGAGGAGAAACCACAACTGGCAGCGATGGAGTCCCTGCAGCTAGAGCCAGGAAGGCTTCCCAGTTCTGAGCTCTTCATAGCTTCACAGAATGGCTTGGGTTGGAAGAGACCTTAAAGCTCAGCCAGTTCCAGCCCCCTGCCATGGGCAGGGACACCTCCCACCAGCCCAGCTTGCTCAAGGTCTCATCCAGCCTGGCCTGGAACACCTCCAGGGAGGAGGCATCCACAGCCTCCCTGAGCAACCTGTTCCAGTCTCTCCCCAGCCTTACTCCCAAGATTTTCTTCCTCATCTCCCCTCTCCCAGCTCAAAGCCATTGTCCCTTGTCCTGTCACTCCCAGCCCTTCTCAAAAGTCCCTCCCCAGCTCTCCTGGAGCCCCTTTCAGGTACTGGAAGGCTCTTCTAAGGTCTCCCTGGAGCCTTCTCTTCTCCAGGCTGAACAGCCCCAACTCTCCCAGCCTGTCCCCATAGGGGAGGTTTTCCAGCCCTCTGCTCATCTTCATGGCCTCCTCTGGATCCTCTTCAGCAGCTCCAGGTCCTTCTGGTGCTGGGGTCACCAGAGCTGGAGGCAGTGCTGCAGGTGGGGTCTGAGCAGAGCAGAGCAGAGGGCAGAATCTCCTCCCTGTGCTGCTGCTCTCCCTGCTCTGGATGCAGCTCAGCACTCAGCTGCCTGCTGGGCTGCCAGGGACCATTGCTGGCTCCTGGGGAGTCTGTCACCACCTGACACCCCCAAGGCCTTCTTGAGACCACTCTAGAGCCACTCCTCACCCATCTGGATTTGTTGCTTGGGTGTAAAATAAAAACCCTTTGTCCCTGATGGCTCTTTGCTCCACCTGCCTGGGGTTGCCTCCTCTTCTCCAGACTCAGCACCCTCAGGGCCTTCATCTGCTCTTCACCAGCCCTGCTCTGCAGACCCTTCCCCAGCTTCCTTGCCCAAGTGCCCCCCAGGCTATGCAATTCCCCTCTGAAGCACCAAGCTGCCTTGACCTCCCTGCTCCAGCTCCCAGGCTCAGAGCAACCCACAGCCCCCAATTAGCTGTAATTAAGAAGGATTATAATGAATCCACGGGGTGCACCTATTAAGAACCCTGATGGTTTTTTGTGTAGATGGAAAGGAAGACAAAAGGCAAAAGGGTTTTGGTTGGGGTTTTATTTTTCCCTTTAATTTTGCCATCAGTGGTGGCAAGGTTTTTACATCCAGGGTTTCCTGCCTGCTGCTGATTACAGAATGTCAAACTGAATTCCAAACCAGAGACAGAAAGAGGAGGTTAAGCCAAAAAAAAAAAAATCAAAAAAAAAAAAAGAAAAAGTGAAATAAAAAAAAAAAAAAAAAGAAGAAGAAGAAAGTAACCAATATGAAATAAAACAAAACTCCCAGGAGCTGTAATCCCCAGGGAACAGCCTCGCTGGGATCTCTGTGGAATAAATCTGGCTGGGGCTTTTGTTTACCCTAACAAGTCTGACAATGCAGATTTATGCAAATTGGAGCCTGGCAGCTTGCTGTGGTGGTTGCTGTTGGCTTGAGTGTTTGCTTTTTGGTTGGTTTTTGATTTGCTGTTCACTAATCAGCATCTCATTCTGCCCATGGAAAGCAGGCTTGAACAATTTGTCTCCTTTGATCTACAGTTGGAGTTCTCCTCCTTCTTCCCCCACTCCTGACCTTCATTCCTTCCCTCCACAGGTTTTGAAGCCAGGGGTTAGGACTGATCCTTGCTGGAAGTTTGAGCCCCAGCACACCAGCAGCTCTCACAGTGATTTACAGGGAGGGGGGAAACAACATTTCCATGAGCAAGGAACAACCTGGCCATGAATCATAGAATGATAGAATTGTCAGGGCTGGAAGGGACCTCAAGGATCAGCCAGCTCCAAACCTCCTGCCATGGGCAGGGACACCTCACACCACAGCAGGTTGCTCACAGCCACCTCCAGCCTGGCTGCAAAAACCTCCAGGGATGAGGCTTCCACCACCTCCCTGGGCAACCTCTGCCAGTCTCTCACCACCCTTCTGGGGAAGAACTTCCTCCTGACATCCAATCTAAAGGTCAAGCCTAGAGCTGCTGTGTGGTGCTCCCTGGATCAGGCACAGCACCACCAGCAGCAGCATGCTGGGGCTCAGAAGATATTCAAACCCCATTTTAGACGTGGAAGGGGAGAGGGAAAGGGCAAGGAGCTGCAGGTCCCAGCTGAAGGGGACAGAAGGGATTCTTTATAATCACAGAACCCCAGCATGGTGTGGGTTGCAGTCCTCTGGAGATCATCCAGTCCACCTGCCCACGTGCAACATGGACCTGGTGGGGCTTGGAAGGAGGGAAAGAGGGATGGGGGGGGGGGGGTGAGAGGTGGAAATAAACGAAGCTTTAGGAGAGATGAGCACCCAAAACCTGCAGAAATCTGCTTTTCCCTTCCAGTTTCTTGCTGTCAGACTCTGCCCAGAAAGCCTCCTAGAATCCCAGCCTGGGGGGGAAGGGTTGGAAGGGACCTCTGGAGATCATTCAGTCCAAGCCCCTTGTTAAAGAAGGGTCACCTAGATCAGGTTGTCCAGGGTCACAATGTCCAGGTGGCTTTTGTGACAGTGACAGGGCTGGGATGTGGGCGTGGGATGCTCCTCCAGGTAAAGGCTGCTGGGGTCACCCTCTCCCAGCACAGATTTCTCCTTGCTGTAACAGCAGGAGGAGAAGAAATCTTCACAGGATGGGCAGCAACCTCAATCTGCTCCAAGAAGCTTTCACAACAGGTCAATAGAAGCTGCTCAGAGCTGGGGCATTGTGCCACCACCTCAGTGATGACCACAAGGAGAAATCCATCAGACCAGGGTGGAGTCAACCTCTTACTGTGCAAGGGTCCATCCTGTCACCCAGGCAGGGCTGCAAAGGGTCTTCAGCTTAAAGCAAGACCTCAGCCTGAGGTGCACCAGGATGTGAAGAACTCCAGCTCAGGGGCAAGTTCATGGGGCAGCTTTCTGGAGGAGACAAAGAAACTGGAGGAGATGTGGAAACTGGAAACTGGAGGAGATGCAGCAAGTGAAGGAGCTGCAGCAAGTGGAGGAGATGCAGGAACTGGGAACTGGAGGAAATCTAGGAAGTGGAGGAGATGCAGGAAGTGGAGGAGATGCAGGAAGTGGAGGAGATGCAGGAACTGGAGAAGATGTAGGAACTGGAGAAGATGTAGGAACTGGGAACTGGAGGAAATGTAGGAACTGGAGGAGATACAGGAACTGGAGGAGATGCAGGAACTGGAGGAGATGCAGGAACTGGAGGAAATGTAGGAACTGGAGGAGATGCAGGAACTGGAGGAGATGCAGGAACTGGAGGAAATGTAGGAACTGGAGGAGATGCAGGAACTGGAGGAGATGCAGGAACTGGAGGAGATGCAGGAACTGGAGGAAATGTAGGAACTGGAGGAGATGCAGGAACTGGAGGAGATGCAGGAAGTGGAGGAGATGCAGGAACTGGAGGAGATGCAGGAACTGGAGGAAATGTAGGAACTGGAGGAGATGCAGGAACTGGAGGAGATGCAGGAAGTGGAGGAGATGCAGGAACTGGAGGAGATGCAGGAACTGGAGAAGATGTAGGAACTGGAGAAGATGTAGGAACTGGGAACTGGAGGAAATGTAGGAACTGGAGGAGACGCAGGAACTGGAGGAGATGCAGGAACTGGAGGAGATGCAGGAACTGGAGGAAATGTAGGAACTGGAGGAGATGCAGGAACTGGAGGAGATGCAGGAACTGGAGGAGATGCAGGAACTGGAGGAGGTGTAAGAACTGGAAACTGGAGGAGATGTAGGAACTGGAGGAGATGTAGAAACTGGAAAGTGGAGGACATGCAGGAACTGGAGGAGGTGTAGAAACTGAGGGGAGATGTAGAACCCACTAGTGAGCAAACACAGAAGCAACCTCCCTGGTGTTATGTCCAAAGAGCACCAAGTGACTACCACACTTCTTGAAGCCACTTCTTGAAGCCAAGGTGAGCTGTAGCCAGGAGCCTGAGGAGAAGAGGCAGCTCCACCCTGGGCTCCCAGATGCATTTGCCTTCTCCCAAGGCTTTTATCCATCCTCTGCTTCCCTCCAGGGCAATTCCTCCTGCTCCATTTACACATTTCTTTACAAATACATAACAGCTTCAGGAGGGGGTGGGGGAGGGGAGGGGGAGGGGAGGGCTCCCACCACCAGCACAGCAGCAGCACCTATTTCTAACTGCTGGCCCCTTCCAGTGTTTCCTCTGCAATTTCTGCACACACACACACACACACACACACAGAGCCACGCAAAATGGGCCTAACCACTGCAATTTTCCAACCATTTTCACCCAAATTGTCAGCAATTTCCCAATGGCCTCAGCACCAAATTGCAAGCGAACAGCTCCGGCAAGGCTCTGCGCAGGCATCCGTGGGCAGGAGGAGGAGGAGGAGGAGGAGGAGGAGGAGGGGGACAGGTGGGATGTGATGGGGGAGCAGCTGGGCACAAACCCTTCAGAAATGAGCTGTGAGGGTCGTTCCAGGCCACAGCTTGGGGTGTCAAAGCATCAGGGGGGGAAGGAGGAGCAGGGTTTGGTGGTGTGTCTGACCTGGAGCAGAGAACCTTGCTGGGGAAAAGGAGGCTTGGGGATGACCTTTATGGCTCCTGGATCCCAAAGTAGAGATGGGTCCCAAAGTAGAAAGGGATCCACCCCCCCCACCCCCCCCAAATAGAAATGGATTCCAAAGGAGGAATGGATCCCAAAAGAATAGAAATGGATCCCAAAGTGGAAATGGATGCCAAAAGAGTAGCAATTGATCCCAAAAGAATAGAAATGGATCCCAACAGAATAGAAATGGATCCCAACAGAATAGAAATGGATCCCAACAGAATAGAAATTGATTCCAAAATAGGAACGGATCCCAAAAGAATAGAAATGGATCCCAACAGAATAGAAATGGATCCCAACAGAATAGAAATGGATCCCAACAGAATAGAAATTGATTCCAAAATAGGAACGGATCCCAAAAGAATAGAAATGGATCCCAACAGAATAGAAATGGATCCCAACTGAATAGTAATTGATTCCAAAACAGGAATGGATCCCAACAGAATAGAAATGGATCCCAACAGAATAGAAATGGATCCCAACAGAATAGAAATTGATTCCAAAACAGGAACGGATCCCAAAAGAATAGAAATGGATCCCAACAGAATAGAAATGGATCCCAACAGAATAGAAATTGATTCCAAAATAGGAACGGATCCCAAAAGAATAGAAATGGATCCCAACAGAATAGAAATGGATCCCAACAGAATAGTAATTGATTCCAAAATAGGAACGGATCCCAACAGAATAGAAATGGATCCCAACAGAATAGAAATGGATCCCAACAGAATAGTAATTGATTCCAAAATAGGAATGGATCCCAACAGAATAGAAATGGATCCCAACAGAATAGAAATTGATTCCAAAATAGGAACGGACCCCAACAGAATAGAAATGGATCCCAACAGAATAGAAATGGATCCCAACAGAATAGTAATTGATTCCAAAATAGGAATGGATCCCAACAGAATAGAAATGGATCCCAACAGAATAGAAATGGATCCCAACAGAATAGTAATTGATTCCAAAATAGGAATGGATCCCAACAGAATAGAAATGGATCCCAATAGAATAGAAATGGATCCCAAAAGAATAGAAATGGATTCCAAAATAGGAATGGATCCCAAAAGAATAGAAATGGATCCCAACAGAATAGAAATGGATCCCAACAGAATAGAAATTGATTCCAAAATAGGAATGGATCCCAACAGAATAGAAATGGATCCAAACAGAATAGAAATGGATCCCAACAGAATAGAAATGGATCCCAAAAGAATAGAAATGGATTCCAAAATAGGAATGGATCCCAAAAGAATAGAAATGGATCCCAACAGAATAGAAATGGATCCCAACAGAATAGAAATTGATTCCAAAATAGGAATGGATCCCAAAAGAATAAAAATGGATCCCAACAGAATAGAAATGGATCCCAGAGTGGAAATGGATCCCAACAGAGTAGAAATAGATCTCAAAAGACTGGAAATGGATCCCAAAAGAATAGAAATTGATCCCAAAGTGGAAATGGATCCCAAAAGAGTAGAAATAGATCTCAAAAGACGAGAAGTGGATCCCAAAGTAGAAATGGATTCCAAAATAATAGAAATGGGTGTCAAAAGACTAGAAATGGATCCCAAAAGAATAGAAATGGATCCCAAAAGACTAGAAATGGATCTCAAAAGAGTAGAAATGGATCCCAAAATAGAAATGGATTCCAAAAGAATAGAAATGGATCCCAAAAGACTAGAAATGGATCTCAAAAGAATAGAAATTGATCCCAAATTAATAGAAATGGATCCCAAAAGACTAGAAATGGATCTCAAAAGACTAGAAATGGATCCCAAAGTAGAAATGGATCCCAACATAAGGGAAATTGATCCCAAAGGAGTAGAAATGGATCCCAAAAGACTAGAAATGGAACCCAAAGTAGAAATGGATCCCAAAAGCATAGAAATGGATCCCAATGAAGAAATGGATCCCCAAGTAGAACTCAGGGCAATTGCCTCAGTCCAGCTCACTTACAAACCATTTCCACCTAGGGTGGGGTCCTATGAGGCCAGGCTGAGCTGGGGATGTTCAGCCTGGAGAAGAGAAGGCTCCAAGGGGACCTCAGAGCTGCCTTGCAATAGCTGAAGGGATCCTGCAGGAAGGCTGCAGAGAGACTTTTGCTGAGGGTGTTTGGAGACAGGACAGGGGGAAATGGTTTGAAGCTGAGGCAGAGCAGGGTTAGAGTGGAGCTGAGGAAGAAGTTCTTCAGTGTGAGGGTGATGAGGCTCTGGCACAGGCTGCCCAGGGAGGCTGTGGCTGCCTCCTGCCTGGGGGTGTTGAAGGCCAGGCTGGATGAGGGTTTGAGCAGCTGAATCTAGCTGAGAGGTTTCCCTGCCCATGGCAGGGAGGTTGGAGGAGATAAGCTCTGGGATCCCTTCCCACCTGAGCCAGTCTCTGATTCAATGATTCCAGGAGAGAGACCTCGGCTGGAGGAAGCAACCAGGCTGCCTCAGAAGCGATGGATTAAGAACCATAAAGCAGCAAGGAGATAATTACTGCCAGGAAAGCCTTTTGCCTCTCCTCTTCTGCTCAGGCAGTTGGCTCCACCAGGCACCTGAGCAAGTCAACAAGTGTCAAGCAGGGTGGTTAATTCCTGAGCCCCACAGCATTGATTAAAATTGCTAATGAATCTAATAATTCAACACATAAATAGAAGTCACCTCAGGTACTAAATCTAATTATGGGGCTGGCGTGGAGGGGGGGAAGAGGGGAGGGGGGTGGGGAATAAATAATAAAATAAATCAAAAATCAATTTTTTTTTCCTGCATATGCATAATAAGGCATGGGCAAAGTTAATTAGAAATTGTCCAGATCAATATTTGAATAATTCTTAACTAGTGGAACCTCCCCTCCCCTGTCTGGAGAGTGAGTCTAGACACTGTGAATAAGTTCTAGCTGAGCAATGAATGCCTGCTCCTAATGGGGTTTAGCCTGCTAAATTAATAATCCTCCAGTAAATCTGCAAAATAAATGACAAACCTGTTTGCCTGAACATTGCCCACCAGGAAATCATTCAGGTCCTTTGTCAGCAGCCTCCCAGGGCAGAGCTGCAGCTTGCAGCAGGTTCCCTCAGCCTGCCTGGCTCCATGGGGATGTTGCTCAAGGAGCAGGGAGAGAGTGGAGATGGAGCTCTGAGCCTTGCTCCCTGCTCTTCCTCTGCTGGGTGAAAGCAAAGTGGCACACAGGGATGAGGCCCCACCAGCACTGTGCCTTTCCACTTAGGTTCCTTAATCATGGAATCATTAAGGTTGGAAAAGACCTCAAAGGTCATCGAGTCCAAGCCTCAACCCAGCACCACCATGGTCACTAAACCACAGAAAAACAGAGTCAGAGAATTGTTTGGGTTGGAAAAAGGCCTTCAAAAATCACTGAGTCCAACCAGCAACCCAACCCCACCCTGGCCACCAAACCACAGCTCCAAGGGCCATGGCCACAGGTTTCTGGAACACCTCCAGGGATGGGCACTCCACCACCTCCCTGGGCAGCCTGTTCCAATCCCTGACCACTCTTGCAGCAAAGAAATTGTTCCTCATCTCCAACCTAAGCCTCCTCCGGCACAATTTGAGGCCATTTCCTCTTTGAAGAGGCTGCCCAGGGAGGTGGTGGAGTCCCCATCCCTGGAGGTGTTCAAGAAACCTGTGGCCATGACATTTGGGGACAGGGTTTAGTGGCCATGGGGGTGTTGGACTCAATGTTCTTCAAGGTCCTTTCCAACCAGAACAATTCCATGATTCTATGAAACACAGCACCCACCCCTGCATCCCTCCCCTGGCTCCTCCTGCCAGCAGAGAAACAGTTAAAGAGGAGAAGGGAAGGAGAGGAACAAGGAACAAAAAGAGCAGCAATGCTTTGCTTCAGCTGGAGCTGCTGCTGCACTCCCGCTTTTACCACAGTGCTAGGAGGAGCCTCCCCCTTTTCCCTCAGCACCACCCTGGCTCTCTCTGCCTTTGATTATTCATCAGGCTTGAAGGGAGATGAAACAGCTGGAACCCGGCACAGAACTCCAGCACACAGCTTAAATCATCCTGTCTGGCCTTGGCTCCTGGCTGCTGCTCAGAAAGGAGCTGCCTGAGCTGTGTTTGGGTGCACATGAGTGATTTGATTGCTGGGTTTTCCTCCCAGAGATGATGAAGGGAAGAGTTATTCAGTCATGGGTGAAATCATGATGTGAGCAAAGCTCTGCTCTGAATGTCGCTGGGGTAAAAGCTGTTGAAGGGTAAACTCCATTGAGATCAATGAGCCCAGGGTTGGCTTGGGTTTTTGTTTTTTGGTTTTTGGGGTTTTTTTGTTTTTTTTTTGTTGGTTTGTGTTTTGGTTTTTATTTTGTGGGGTTTTTTGTTTGTTTTATTTGGTTTGGTTTCATTGGTTTGCTTTGTTTTGCTTTGTTTTGATTTTTTGTTTGGTTTGTTTTGCTTTTTCTTTTGTTTTGTTTTGTTTGGTTTGGTTGTTTTGTTTTGCTTTGGTTTGGTTTGGTTCGATTTTTGTTTGGTTTGTTTTGCTTTTTTTTGTTTTGTTTGGTTTGGTTTGGCTTGCTTTGTTTTGTTGTTTTGCTTTTGTTTTGTTTGGTTTGGTTTGCTTTGTTGTTTTGGTTTGCTTTGTTTTCCTTTGTTTTGGTTTGGTTTTTTTGCTTTGCTTTACTTTGTTTTGCTTTTTATTTTGTTTTGTTTTACTTTGCTTTGCTTTGTTTTGCTTTGTTTTATTTTGCTTTGTTTTGTTTGTTTTGGTTTGGTTGGTTTCTTTTGTCTTGGTTGGGTTGGTTTGTTTTGCTTTCCTTTGCTTTGCTTTGTTTTCCTTTGCTTTGTTTTGTTTTGTTTTGTTTTGTTTTGTTTTGTTTTGCTTTGCTTTGTTTTGTTTTGCTTGGTTTGCTTTGATTTGGTTTGGTTTGGTTTGGTTTGGTTTGGTTTGGCTTGTTCTGTTTTGCTTTGCTTTCCTTTCCTTTCCTTTGCTGCAGAGAGAGGAGCAGGTAATGCCTCTGAAGTCACAGGGAATGCTCTTGGTTTGCACAGCTGAGAGGCAAATCTGAGCCACCCTCTTTTGGGGCTTTTTCTTCCCTTCCCTTCCCTTCCCTTCCCTTCCCTTCCCTTCCCTTCCCTTCCCTTCCCTTCCCTTCCCTTCCCTTCCCTTCCCTTCCCTTCCCTTCCCTTCCCTTCCCTTCCCTTCCCTTCCCTTCCCTTCCCTTCCCTTCCCTTCCTTTCCCTTTTTCCCCACAGCAGCTTGCCCAGGAACACAATGCCCAGGGGGGGTTGGAAGCTCTCCACACAAGGACACTCCACAACCTCTCTGGGCAGCCTGCTCCAGCCCTCCAGCACCCTCACACCAAACAACTTTCTCCTCCTCTTCAGATGGAACCTCCTGGGCTCCACTCTGTGCCCCTTGCCCCTTGTCCTGTCCCTGGGCACCAGTGAGCAGAGTCTGGCCCCAGCCTCTTGTCCCCCACAGCTCCTTTAGCTCTTGCTGAGCATTGCTCAGCTCCCCTCTGGGGCTGCTCTTCTGCAGGCTCTCAGCCCCAGGGCTCTCAGCCTTTGCTCCTCCCAGAGCTGCTCCAGGCCCCTCAGCATCTTCCCAGCCTGCCCTGGACTCTCTCCAGCAGTTCCCTGTCCCTCTGCAACTGGGGAGCCCAGAACTGGAGCCCGGACTGCAGAGGTCACCTCACTGTGGCAGAGCAGAGGGGGAGGAGAACCTCTTGTAAAGCAGCAGTTTGATTGTTGGCTTTCTGGCCATTAATTCTCCATTGCCAGGAGCATCTCTCTGTCCTTTCTTCCCCCTCCCTGTGCTCCTTGTAAACCTGCCCTTAACAAAGTGCAAAGACCTCTGCAGCAGGGTGGAGAGGATGATCCAGAGCACATTGCCCTCAGCGATCTGCTCAGGTCTCCCAGCTCTCTCCCATCCCTTCCCTCCACACTTCCCTTGTCTCTATTTGTTTCTGTCTCTCTTTCCCTCTCCTGGGATAAGAGCATCTTTCAATCTACTCTGACACATTCGTTTCCTGAGGGCAATTTAAACTGAGAATGATTCCCTGATTGCTCACTTCTCCTCCTCCTCCTCTCTTATTCTGCAGGGTTTGTTGGGATGAGGTTTGGTTGTTGGTTGTTTTTTTTTTTTCTTCTTCTGTTGTTTGAAGGATGATAAAATAACATGTTTAGCAATAATTGCATGATAGGGATGTTTGCTTGCCATGGGAGTGTTGCTCACTTCCTCTGCAGGCAGAGGATTCTCAGCACGTTCCTAGGGAAGCTTTTCCCTGATGGCAGCAGCAGCAGCAGAAGCCCTGAGCAGGACTTTGCTGTGGAGAGCTGGGAGAGGCCATCAGGGAGGGATGTGGTTATTGCTCTAGAGCCAAAAGGAAAGGACTCAAAGCCCAGCCAGGGCAGATGGGCAGGGATAGAGATTTGGGGTTGGGTTTGAGCCAGTGTTAGGCTCCAAGCGTCTTAGAATCAGTCAGGGTTGGAAGGGACCACAAGGCTCAGCCAGTTCCAACCTCCCTGCCATGGGCAGGGACACCTCACACCAGATCAGGCTGGCCAGAGCCTCATCCAGCCTGGCTGCAAACACCTCCAGGGATGGAGCCTCAACCACCTCCCTGGACAACCCATTCCAGGCTCTCACCACTCTCATGGGGAAGAACTTCTTCCTCACATCCAGTCTGAATCTCCCCACTTCCAGCTTTATTCCATTCCTCCCAGTCCTGTCACTCCCTGACACCCTAAAAAGTCCCTCCCCAGCTTTCTTGGAGCCCCCTTCAGATCCTGGAAGGCCACAAGAAGGTCACCTTGGAGCCTTCTCTTCTCCAGACTGAACAGCCCCAACTCTTTCAGTCTGTCCTCACAGGAGAGGTGCTTGAGCATGAAGAATTGAGATGTGGAGCTATGTGAATCTCATGAGGCTAGACAAGGCCAAATGCAAGGTCCTGCCCCTGGGGTGGGACAGTCCTCAAGATCAGCACAGCCTGGAGAGCAGCCCTAAGGAGAAGGACTTGGGGGTGCAGAGCTGGAGATGAGCCAGCACCGAGCCTGGTGCCAGCCCAGCCCAGCCCCAGCCTATCCTGGGCTGATCCCCAGCAGTGTGGGCAGCAGGGGCAGGGAGGGGATTCTGCCCCTCTGCTGTGCTCTGCTGAGACCCCCCTGCAGTGCTGGAGCAGCTCTGGGGTCCTCAGCACAGCACAGACAGGGACCTGTTGGAGAGGGGTCAGAGGAGGGCTGGAAGCCTTCTGCTGTCAGGCCAGGCTGAGAGAGTTGGGGTTGTTCATCCTGGAGAAGAGAAGGCTCCAGGGAGACTTTCTGGTGGCCTTTCAAGACTTAAAGAAAGCTGGGGACAGAGTTTTGAGCCTGTTGTGACAGGACAAGGCGGGGGGTGGGGGGTATGGATTGAACTAAAAGAAGAAAGTACAGACCAGACAGAAAGAAGAAACTCCTTGTGCTGAAGGTGGTGAGAGCCTGGCCCAGGTGGCCCAGAGAGGTTGCCCCATGCCTGAACCACTCCAGGTCAGGTTTTTTGGGGCTCTGAGCTCTCCCTGCAGATCTCCCTGCTGACTGCTAGGGCATTGGCCTAGAGGAGCTCTAAAGGACCTTTCCCAGCCCAACCAATCCCTGATTCTATGACTTCCCAGCAGCAGACAGCTCTGCCCTCGCTGGGCTCCAGCCCAGACACCATCTGCAGGTGGCCAGACCCAAGACACTCTGAAATGAAAGAGGAATTCTGGAGGTGACTGACACCAACCCCTCCCAGGCTGGCAGAGCCTGCTCACACACCCCTCCCCCACCCCCCACCACATCAATTCCACTCCACGTGCTCCAGAGCAGCTCTCTTTAGCTGTTTGAATCAGATTATCCATTGCAAGTGCAATGAAATCCCCCCTGCTAACCAAACCCCACTGCATTTAGCCCTCAGGCAGGAGCAAGGTGCACTTTAAACCAACAGATACTATGAGAAACAGGAATTGTGAGCAGCTTTTGGGGGGGTTGGAGGGAGATTTGCTGTTTTTTTTTTTTTTCCCCCAATTTAACCTTTTCCAAGCCACTCAGACACCTCCTAACAAACCTCCCTCCCTCCCAACACAACCAGCCTGTAACTCATTACATCCCCCCCACCAAGCAGCAGTTCTGGGGGTAAGACTCATGTAACTATGAGGATATTTATGGCAGATCTTGCTGGGTCTTAGGAAGGTATTGATCAGTTAACAAGGCAGTGACTGTGTGGCTGTTAAATCAACCTGCTCTGTCCTACACCCCAGTGGTAGCAAAAGCAGAGGTTTATTATTTCTATTTCTGTGGCTGGCTGTTGGGAAGGAGGAGTGGACTGCTCTGGTTATCCATCTCTTGGGCTGCCTCAAGGTAAGGGAGGCTCTGCAGAGGGATCACTAGATGGATAAAGAAGTGGCTTGATGGCTGCCCCCAAAGAGTGGCTGTCAATGGTCCATGTCCCAGTGGAGGCCAGGGAAAAGTGGAGTCCCTCAGGGATCAGTCCTGGGACCAGGCTTGTTCAGCATCATTGTTGGTGCCATGGACAGAGGCACTGAGTGCACCCTCAGCAGGTTTGCTGATGGCACCAAGCTGTGTGGTGCAGCAGACTGCTGGAGGGAAGGGATCCATCCAGAGGGAGCTGGACAGGCTGGAGGGAAGGGATCCATCCAGAGGCACCTGGACAGGCTGCAGAGCTGAGCACAAGCCAACCTCAGGAGGTTCAACAAGACCAAGGGCAAGGTCCTGCAGCTGGGTGGAGGCAATCCCAAGCACAAATGCAGGCTGGGCAGGGACTGGCTGGAGAGCAGCCCTGAGGAGAGGGACTTGGGGGTGCTGGGGGAGGAGAAGCTCAGCAGGAGCCAGCAGTGAGCACTTGCAGCCCAGAGAGCCAAGCAGAGCCTGGGCTGCAGCAGGAGAAGTGTGGCCAGCAGGGCCAGGGAGGGGATTCTCCCCCTCTGCTCAGCTCTGCTGAGACCCCACCTGGAGCTCTGTGTCCAGTTCTGGAGCCTCTGTTATAGGAAGGATCTGGAGGTGCTGGAAGGTGTCCAGAGAAGGGCCATGAGGATGAGCAGAGGGCTGGAGCTGCTCTGCTCTGGAGACAGCCTGAGAGAGTTGGGGTTGTGCAGGCTGGAGAGGAGAAGCCTCCCAGGAGACCTTCTTGTGGCCTTGCAGTACCTGAAGGGGACTCCAAGAAAGCTGGGGAGGGACTTTTGAGGGTGTCAGGGAGTGACAGGACTGGGGGGAATGGAATAAAGCTGGAAGTGGGGAGATTCAGACTGGATGTGAGGAAGAAGTTCTTCCCCATGAGAGTGGTGAGAGCCTGGCACAGGTTGTCCAGGGAGGTGGTGGAGTCCCCATCCCTGCAGGTGCTCAAGAACAGGGCACTTTGGGCCAGGGTTTGGTGGCCATAGTGGGGTTGGGTTGAGGGTTGGACTGGAGGATCTTAGAGGTCTTTTCCAACCTTAATGGTTCTCTTTAAGTATAAAGCTCAGAGAGGGGAGTGGAGGAGTCCATGCATGCAGAGCTCTGCTGCTGGAGCTGGCCCTGCACAGCCTCTCCCTGGACCTCTCTGCTGCTTCAGCAGCCATGCAGAGGCTGATTATTTCTACTCCTTTAATCTGCTCAAATCAGGAATGACTGTCCCCAGTCAGGCCAGGAATGGTGTCACTGGGAAAGGTGGAGGCAGAGTCACACACACACAGTCCTTGGAGCAGCTCTGATTTACAGCAGGGCTGATCCTTCCCCTGCCTTGCTGCAGCCCACACACAGTAACCTTGGGGAGGGCAATGCCATCATCCTGGATTTATGCAGCTGTAAGAGAGGGAAGGATCTGTCCCATGGGATTTGTTTTTTCTCCGTGCTGGGGGAGAGGCAAGGGTTGGGAGCCTTTTTGAACTGCTGAAATAAGGTTTGCAAGGCTTTATTCTGGTGTTAAGGGCTGGGATGGAGGGGGGAAAAAAAAAAAAAGGTTAAAAAAGCAGCAGTTATGGGTTGGGATTTTTTTTCCACCTCCCTTTCTTTCTTTCTTTTAAAGAAATACAACTTTTTTCTCCTATTGATTGCTTGCTTTTCATTTTATATCCTTTTTTCCCCTTGCCTGAAATGAGAAAAATGAGTCCCTGCCACAGGCTCTAAACTTTATACTCCCTCACTATCTTCTCCCTTATCTAATGCCAAGGCAGCAAGCAGAGGTGAGAGCACAGCAGGTACCACCAAGGATTATGCCATAAAACCTGCAGATAAGGGCAGGGACCAGCCTGGGGGGACTGGGAGCTACCTGCCTCCCTCCCTCCTCCTCCTCCCCCTCACATCCAGACTTTCCATCAAGCCTTCACTGTTGGTGGATTTCTTCCCTTAAAAGCTGTTTGCCTTTTGGAGACTGAGCTGTAATAACCCAGGAAGGGTGGAGGGTGGTGGGGAAGCACCCCAAGGAGCAGGATTGATCCCAGTTCCACAGGCTGTATTTCTTGGTTGGCCAATGCAATTCAGCCAAGGGATCACAAAGGTCTCCAGCAGGCATCACAGGCTGCTTATTGATCTCTGTTTGTTGTTCTTCTCAAATATAATCACTCACCTTGATTAAGGTTTTTCATGCCTCAGCCTGCCAGGAGAGGAAGGCAATCAGCATGCAAAGCATTGCCCCGGGACCATGGCCATCAGTGCCAGCAGGTGCTTTTGCTCCCTTGGGAAATGCAGGGTTTGGGACTGGGAAGAGGGAGAGAATGTCCTCAACAGGAGGACATGGAGTGAGATTAGCTCAGTCCTGGTGTTTACCTTTTGGTGCTCAGTGCTAGAGATAACAGCTGATGTGCTGCACGTGGGTCTGATCCTGTAAAAGCCTTTTTCACCCCAGCCAGCCTCACTCAAGCAGTGTTACTTGCAAGGGCACAGTGGGAGGCACAAACATTTAGAGGGCAAGAGGAATTGTGAGTGCTGTGAGCTGCTGCAACGTCACCAACCAGAGCAGGGCTGGGCTTGCAGAGTTCACTTCCTGGCTGGATGTGGGATGTTGGACTGTGTGGAGTTACACAGAATCCCAGCATGGTGTGGGCTGGAAGGGAACTCAGGAGATCAGTCCAGCACCCCTGCTCCAGCAGGGCACCCACAGCAGCTTGCCCAGGAGCACAGTGGCCAGGAGGGGTTGGAAGCTCTCCACACAAGGACACTCCACAACCTCTCTGGGCAGCCTGCTCCAGGCCTTCGGCACCCTCACAGCCAGCAATTTTCTCCTCACCTTCAGGTGGAACCTCCTGGGTTCCAGTTTGTGCCCATAGCCCCTTGTCCTGTCCCTGGACATCACTGACAAGAGCCAGGCCCCAGCTTCTTGCCTCCTTGCATTGCTCAGATCCCCTCTGGGTCTGCCTTTCTCCAGGCTCTCAGCCCCTCAGCTCTCAGCCTTTGCTCCTCCAGAGCTGCTCCAGGCCCCTCAGCATCTTCAGAACCTCCACTGGACTCTCTCCAGCAGTTCCCTGGTTTTATTTGGGATAACATCTCTCAGGACTATCTGCTGGTGGGATCATCCTCCTGGGTACCTTCACAAAGCTGAGTGCCCAACCCAGAGCTGTCTGTACCACAAGCTAACGTGCTGTGGCTGCACACCCACAGCCCCACTGGCTCTGAGCCTGTTGAGCTGATTAAATCTTTCAGCTCAGCACGGATCCTACTTAAGAAATGTCAAAAGCAGCAAGTCCAGCCCCTAAGAAAGGAGGAAAGCAATTAAAAGGGGAAAGAGTATTCAGGGGAAAGAGCCAGAGAGCTGCAGAAGCTTGAACCACGCAGGAGTTTGTCAATGGCTCCGAATTGCAGAGGTGAGACAGAGAGGGGAGGGATGTAAAGAAGGCACAGCCAAAAGCATGAAGAAACAGTGACAAATATGCCTGGGGAGGGGGGGGGGGGGGGGGGGGGGGGGACGACACAAAAAGCTTTGATGCATCTGCTGGCCTGCTAAAGAATAAAGCAAGCAGCTGAGGAGAGATTTCCAGTAAGGAGAGAGAAAATCCTGGGACCGTTTGATTTCGAGAGGAATTCGAGTGAATGGCAGATGAGGGGGAAATGGACCAGGTGCTTTTCCCTGCTGGCTCATGCAGTTGGGTGCTGTGCTACTGAGTCTGGAAGCTTTGAAAGGAGAGAGGGGGAAAAAAAGGGGAAAAAAGGAGCAGGAAAAAAAATCTGCAGAGCTCCCTGCTCGTCCCTGACACCCCAGGCTGTCGTCTTTGACGTGGGAAATTCGTTGCCGGAGGGAAGCGTGGGAGAGCAGAGTTCACAGAGGGATAGGTGCACATATGTATGGGCACACACACATGCATGAGCTCATCTCGGCTGCCTTGGAAAGGGAAAAAAAAAGAGAGAAGAGGAGGGGAGGAAAAGTGTTTCCTTTCTTCTTACAAAGGCTTTGATATATATAAAGCAACTCATGACATCAGCTGGAGAAGACGCAGTCCCCAGCGCCAACCGCTCCGTGCCTGCCCTTAAGGCTTCCTCACACATTTCCCCCGACCTGACCCTCCCGGGTACGGGGCAAGGCTCTGCCAGGGCAAGACCCAAGCCTTGAGGGGTAGGAGCTGGAGGGATCGAGGCCTCAGGATGTGCCGGCAAGCTGGAGGTGGTTGCGCTGGAGCCGGCGCGCAGGACCACGGCGCAGTTGAGCATTGCCATCTAGCGGGGTCCCCACCGGCCCGGCCGCTCCTCCAGCCCTTCGCTGCTGCTGACGGAACAGCTTCCCTTCCCCTCCCCTCCCCCGAGCACCAAGGACAGCTTATAAAGCCTCCAGAGGTTGTGTTTGCAGAGAGTTTTCCTGTGGAGGTTTCCCGGGAGCGGGCTGCACAGGGAGGCTGCAGAGTCTCCTTCTGTAGAGACTTTCCAGACCCTTCAGGATGAGTTCCTGTGTGTGACTTGCCCTGGGTGATCCTGCTTGGCAGAAGGGTTGGACTCGATCTCCAGAGGTCCCATCTAAGCCCTACCACTCTCTAACTCTGTGTGCTTATTTACAGTGCCTCAGGAATCCTGTGCATCCCATGGAACCCTCCCTCTGTGCTCTTTCTATCACATCTCCTACAGCCTGAGAAAGAAAAAGGAGGGACAAGTCCTGACCCATGCTGCATCCCCTCTCCAGCAGTGGTTTTCCTCTGGGGAAATTCTCATCCCTTGTCACAGCTATAAAAGATGGAAGCAGTAAGTTGAAAGCAATCCCTCAGATGTTTTATTTTGTTCTCTCCATCCCTGCAATCTTCAGCAATTGGGAAGATTTTTCACAAATATCTTCCCTGCTTCGTTTCCTTTCAATCAAGGAGGAAGGCAGCAAAGGTCAAGCTTTGCTCCAGGCTGGCCACCCAGCAGAGATGGCTCCACACAGCTTGGCTGTTCCCCTGCTGAGGACAGCAGACAGCCACCTTCAGCTTGCAGGGGAAGAAAAAGAAAGTCAGCACAGAGTTAAAACTCCAAGCAGCGAGACACAAACTTCCTTCCCCAGGGCACTGAGGGCTTCTTTCAAAGGGTGCTTCAGTCTGCACTTGCATGACAAAGCCCTCACGGACTAGGGTCAGATCCTGGACAAAGAGCTGAGGCTTGGAGCAAAGGGAGGCTTAGTCCAAGGGTAGAAGAGACAAAACCACTTCTTGCAGCCCGGTTCCCTGCCAGGAAACTGCTCACAGCCACCAAACACCTCCCAGAGATGCTCCAGAGCATCACCACGGGATGCAGTGCTGAGGTGTCTCCTCCTCCTCTTCACGTCCCAGCCCCAGGTCCAAGTCAGATGTTATCACTTCTCCCTCACCACCACTTGTAATTCTGTGCAGACAAACAGCTTTTCTTTCACAGGGCTGCTAAGAGCCAGGCACAGCCTGGACAGGCACTGGACACCCGAGGAAACTGCTCGTGATGGGCAATAAATGTTTCAGCAAACAGCAAGCTCGGGAAGAAAGACAGGAGCACGGTGCAGGAGAGCTCTGATTGCCACCCAGAGCTCTCTAAATGATTCATGGCTCTCCTTGGCTATTCCAGGAAGGCCCAATTACCACCAGCTTCTTCTAACCACTGAGAGACTGGAAACTTTGTGCTGCAAGGAGAAGAGGAAAAGGAGGAGGCTGCAAGGAAAAAAGAGAAGGAGGATGCAAAGAAGAAGAGAGAAGGAGGCTGCAAAAAAAAAGAAAACGAGAAGGAGGCTGCAAAGATGAAGAGAGAAGGAGACTGCAAGGAGGATGGGAAAGGAGGAAGCTGCAAGAAGAGAAAAGGAGGCTGCAAGGAGGAAAAGAGGAAGAGGCTGCAAGGAAGAAGAGAGAAGAAGGCAGCAAGGAGGAGAGGAAAGGAGGAAGATGTGAAAAGGAGGAGGCTGCAAGGAGGAAGAGAGGAGAAAGAAGCTGCAAGGAAAAATAGAAAAGGAGGAGGCTACAAGGAGGAGAAGAGGAGGCTACAAGGAGGAGAGGAGAGGGAAGATGCTCCAAGGAGGAATGGAAAAGGAGGAGAATGCAAGGAGGAGAAGGCTCCAAGAAGGAATGGAAAGGGAGGAGGCTACAAGGAGGAGAGGAGAAGGAAGATGCTCCAAGGAGGAATGGAAAAGGAGGAGGATGCAAGGAGGAGAGGAGAAGGAAGATGCTCCAAGGAGGAATGGAAAAGGAGGAGACTGCAAGGAGGAGGAGATCAGAAGGTTACCATTGCACATCTCTCAGTGTCCCATGCCCCCCAGGACCAGATTGAGCCCACAAGTGCCCTGTTCAGCTTGCAGAGGGCAGAGCTGAGGCTCTGGTGGTACCAGACCCACCCTGAGCCAAGTTTAGGTCAGGGCATGTGCTTGCAGATGCCCATTCCAGAAGAGCCTCAGCAGAGCCAGAGCCAGCCCTGCTGGAACACCAAGAGCCACGTCAGCACTGCTCAGAGCTGAGGTTTTCCAAACGTGCACTTAATTTGGAATTAATGGGAAGATTTTTATCCTCTCCTTGCCTTAATTGAAAGGGGGGGTGGGGGGGGAATGAAATAAAAATGATTATTAAGCACAGATTCTCTGAGCTTTGACAACTTGGGTAGTAAATCTCCAGCCAGCACATGGCTGCTAATTCCCCATAAATATGTTTCTTTCAATAACCAGCTGGGTTTAATTTAACAAACAAATAGCTGTCTGGTAAAATCTGTATTAATTAGAGTGTGGAAAAACCTTAATGGGAAATAGCAGTTGTGCCTCTCAGCCCCCACCCTGGCCTCTACAGCCTCATCAGGGACATCTTGCTGGGTGCTGCTGGTGAGGAAAAGAGAAGCTGAGCTCATCCCTCCCCAGCCTCATCACCAGACACTGTGCAAGGAGCACTGCACCACTGGGAGAAGTGGAGAATGGTTTAGGTGCTTCCCCCCAAATCCAGTTCCTCACACCCAAAGTGGTTCTTGCCCTCGTTTCTGGCTGTTTCATACATTGGGCAGTGATGGAAGTGGGTTCATAATGGATTTGCACAGCACCAAGTCACTGCTTGGGACATTATGGAGCAGCATGAAGAGGAGAGGGAGAGGGAGAGGGAGAGGGAGAGGGAGAGGGAGAGGGAGAGGGAGAGGGAGAGGGAGAGGGAGAGGGAGAGGGAGAGGGAGAGGGAGAGGGAGAGGGAGAGGGAGAGGGAGAGGGAGAGGGAGAGGGAAAAGGAAAGTGAAAGGGAAAGGGAAAGTTGGAAAGGGAAAGGGAAAGTTGGAAAGGGAAAGGGAGAGGGAAAGGGAGAGGGAAAGGGAGAGGGAAAGGGAGAGGGAAAGGGAGAGGGAAAGGGAGAGGGAAAGGGAGAGGGAAAAGGAGAGGGAAAAGGAAAGTTAAAGGGAAAGTTGGAAAGGGAAAGGGAAAGTTGGAAAGGGAAAGGGAAAGTTGGAAAGGGAAAGGGAAAGGGAAAGGGAAAGGGAAAGTTGGAAAGGGAAAGGGAAAGTTGGAAAGGGAAAGGGAAAGTTGGAAAGGGAAAGGGAAAGGGAAAGGGAAAGGGAAAGTTGGAAAGGGAAAGGGAAAGTTGGAAAGGGAAAGGGAAAGGGAAAGGGAAAGGGAAAGGGAAAGTTGGAAAGGGAAAGGGAAAGGGAAAGGGAAAGGGAAAGTGAAAGGGAAAGGGAAAGGGAAAGGGAAAGGGAAAGGGAAAGGGAAAGGGGAGGAGAAGGGAAGGAGAGGAGAGGGAGAAGAGAGGAGACCATTGACAAGTCATGTCCCAAATCTGACTTTTCCAGGAGCAGCCTGTGCCATTCCTGCCTGTCCCTGGCAGAAGGGAGAAAGCCAAAGCAGCAACATGTGGACATTTTGGCTGGGAGGGGAAAGCAGGAGCAGGCAGCAGAGAGGTGACAGAGCTGTGTGACAACACCAGGACCTCTTTGCAAGGCCTATGCTGACAAAGCAATATAGAACCATAGAGCAGTCGAGGTTGGAAGAGACCTTTGAGATCCTCAAGTCCTCCTTCATCTGTCCTGCAGACCAACAACCACCTCAAAGCCTCTCTTCTTCTGCCTTTCTTGCAGCAAGGTGCTCACAGCTGAGTCACAGCCACCCAGCTGCCCAGGGAGGTCCTTGCAGAGGAACAAAACCTGGAGAAGGCAACCAGGGAAAGAGAAATTTCAGCAGCCTGGTGCAGGAGGCAGCAAGACCACAGGGACCACTCTTCTGTCACCTTGCTCCCAGCCCTGGAAGATTTCTTTCCAGCCTTAAGTAAAGCAGCACTAAAGTGGCCTCATCAATCGAGTGGCTCTTTAGTGAGAGGAGGGTAAATGACCCAAATTATCCTAGCTGGGAAGCTGGGGAATGTCAGCACTCAGGTCTGCAGCTCTGCTGTGCCTCGGGGTTAGTGTTTGAGGATTTGAGTCGTTACAACAAATGCTGGAGCTCAGCATCCTCCAAGGCATCCATCGGTGCTGTTGTCACTCAGACAACCTCCCTCCAGGCTTTGTGTTTGCAGAGGTAAAGATGAATGGCACAAGGTAGAGTCCTAGGGGTTGGAAGGGACCTCTAAGAGAGCATCTTGTCCAGGGACATCCCTGGGTCACAGTGTCCAGGGGGCTTTTGACAGCTCCAGCAGTGACAGGGCTGGGATGTGGGCACGGGATGCTCCTCCAGGCAAAGCTTGGTGGGTGACACTCTCCCCACAAGGATTTCTCCCTGCTGTCACATCAGGAGGAGAAGAAATCCTTACAGGATGGGCAGCAACCTCAATCTGCTCTGAGAGGCTTTTACAGCACATCAATAGAAGCTGCTCAGAGCTGGGGCATTGTGCCACCACCTCTGCCCCTGCAGATCACCTCTCCAACCCCTTTGCTAACCCAGTGCCTAGATCAGGCTGCACAGGAATGCACCCAGGTGGGTTTTGAAAGTCTCCAGATCCTTTGGCTGAAGGTTTGGCTTCATCTCTGGAGCTGAAGCAGCACTGACAGGACTGAGGAGGCAGCAGCTGAGCCCAACCATCACCTCCCAGCCTCTCTCCCCCCAGCTCCAGCACGGGATCAGGGGATTAAAGGAGCACATAAAAGCCCTTGCCAGACACCATGCAAAACTGCTTAATCAGAAAATTGCCTTTTGACCAGTGTGAGACTTCCCAGCTGCCACAGAGATCCCTGTCTTTGTCAGAGGGCTGCAGCAGGGCAGAGTTAAATATCTCTTTATTAAATCCCAGCACCAGGGACACAGTGCCAGCCTGTTTGCTGAGCACAGAGAACAAGCCCTGACCCCAGAAAGGTCCAGAAGCTTCGACGCAGAGCTGAGAATGAATTGCAGACACTTCAAAGAGGAGTCATGATGAGCTGGGAGGTCAAACCTACCTCCCCCCGAGGGCTGCTGCCAGCTTTTGGTGCTTTCCTCCTGTGCCCTGAAGAGGAAAAGGTTGGAGAGAGGCAACACCCTCGGGGCTGATGGACCCAACCAGCAGCAGTCAGCTGCAAAGCCACCAGGGATGCTGCCTCCTCCCCAGCCTGGGGCAGAGGGGACTGGAGTCCACATTAAAAACAAAGTCCTGCAGCAGTTTTGATCCAGGATCATAGAAACATGGAATTGTTTTGGTCAGAAGAGACCTTTAAGATCACCCAGTCTGACCTTTCTCTGACCCTGCCATGGCTGGGGCTACGCCATGGCCCTCAGCACCACATCTCTGCCTCTGAAACCCCTCCAGGGATGGGGATCCAACCACCTCCCTGGGCAGCCTGGAGAACCCTTTCAGTGAAGTTTCTTCTAATGTCCACCCAAAACCTCCTCTGGGGCAACTTAAGGTCATTTCCTCTCATCCCATCTCTTGTTCATTAGGAGAAGAAGCAGATCCCCACCCAGCCTCCTGTCAGGGAGTTGGAGAGAGCCAGAAGGTCTCCCCTCAGCCTCCTCCAGGCTCAACACCCCCAGCTCCCTCAGCTGCTCCTCCCCAGCCCTGTTCTCCAGACCCTTCCCCAGCTTCATTGCACTTCTCTGGATCTGCTCCAGCTCCTCAAGGTCCTTCCTGGAGTGAGGAGCCCAACCCTGACCCCAGCACTCAAGGTGTGTCCTAACCAGTGCCCAGCCCAGGGGGAAAGTCACTTCCCTGCTCCTGCTGGTCACACTCTTGGTGATCCAGGCCAGGATGCTGGTGGCCTTCCTGGCCACCTGGGCACAAGCTGGCTCACCTTCAGCTGCTGTCAATAAACACCCTCAGGTCTTTTTCTTCTGGCCAGTTTCCAGGCACTCTGTCCCATCAGGGCATGGTTTAGTGATCAGGGAAGTGTGGGATAGAAGGTTGGACTTGACCTTAGATGTCTTTTCCAACCTTTATGATGTAGAATCATAGAATCAGTCAGGGTTGGAAGGGACCACAAGGATCATCTAGTTCCAGCCCCCCTGCCATGGGCAGGGACACCTCACACCAGATCAGGCTGGCCAGAGCCTCACCTAGTAGTGAGGAGATGAAGCACTGCATGAGGTTGCTGTGACCCAAGTGGAGGACTCAGCACTTGGCTTTGTTCAACCTTAAGAGAGGACTGAAAAAAAAAAAATAATCCCCAAATAACCAAATAAATCAATCTCCTTCCCTCCCCCTCCTCTAGAGCTGACCTGACTCCATCTGGTGGTGTTCTCCAACCACCAACCACCACACAAACCTCTCCCCAGGCATACCCAGGACAGAGGTTCAGCTGCTGGAAGTGCTCCCACTTGACAGATTGGGTTGTTTGGCCACAATAATTCCTGGATCTGCAGCAGAGTCAATTCTGAGAAGCTGATATCTGGGAGAGGACCCCAGACTTTAATTATATCTTATTTCCCAGCTGCAGCCAGCTCCAGCTCCAGCTTAATAAACAGGTTTGCCTGAGCCATGAATGTATTCTGTTAATTTTCCTGGGGAAAATTGAGTTTTTACTACCATTTGGGGTTGAAATGCTTATCATAACAATTACACCAAAGTGGTGAGAAATTGAAAACATCTGCAGCAAAGCAAAAAAACCCCAAAAAAACCCAAAAAACCCACCACACACACACAAAAAAAAAACCTCCAACAACAAATAAACCCTAGCCAAACCCAACAAACAATCCCCAAATTTCAGGACAGGAGGATATTAGCCTGGGCAAGTCCAAAATGTGCTCCCCAGGAGCCAGCAGTGCCCTCCTGCAGCCCAGCAGGCAGCTGTGAGCTGGGCTGCAGCCAGAGGAGTGTGGGCAGCAGGGCAGGAGAGGGGATTCTGCCCCTGGGCTCTGCTCTGCTCAGAGCTCACCTCCAATCCTGCCTCCAGTTCTGGTGTCCTCAATAGAAGAAGGACACAGAGCTGCTGGAGAGAGTCCAGAAGAGGACAGAAAGATGATCCAAGGGCTGAAACAGCTCTGCTGTGAGAACAGGCTGAGGGAGCTGGGGGTGTTCAGGTGGAGAGGAAAAGACCCCAAGGAGACCTCAGAGCTGCCTCCAAGTACCTGAAGGGATCCTGCAGGAAGGCTGCAGAGGGACTTCCGTGAGGGTGTCTAGAGCCAGGACAAGGGGGAATGGTTTGAAGCTGAGGCAGAGCAGGGTTAGAGTGGAGCTGAGGAGAAAGCTCTTCAGCAGGAGGGTGGTGAGACTCTGGAACAGATTGCCCAGGGAGGTTGTGGCTGCCTCCTCCCTAGGGGCATTCAAGAGGTTTGGAACTGGAAGGTCTTTAAGGTTCCTTCCAACCCAACCCAATCCATGATGTTTAAAAAAAAAAAATCCACTCAATTCCACATCCTTCTCCTATCCCTCTCCCCCCCCAAAAAAACAAGCTTCAGTACATTGCTGACAGCAGAAAGGATTTTCCACAGCTCTTGTCTCACCATCTGCTGAGCCTTATCACCTCCCTTATTTACCTGAGCTGGAGGTGACTCTCACTTTGGGGTACCCCACAGCATCCCACATCCCTTGGAGCCACATCCATCACCTCCCTGCCACCCTGTGAGCCGCTCCTCTCCTCCAGCTGGTTGTGCAACTCATTAGTGGATCCTGATTTCCACGGATTCCCTGGGAATTGGACTCAAAGAGACTTCAGCAGCGAAGGCTTGAAGTGATCAAAACAAATCAGCCCAGACATGAAAGAAGAAAGGTTGAAGCAGAGGTGTGAGTGATTTTCATACTTTTAGTCTTTCTCTTCTTCACTTCTTTTTTTTTATTTCCTTCCCTCCCCAGCCCTTCCTCTCCCTCTTCCCTTATGAGATGATTAACTTCAGTTGTGATTTTGATGGCTGAGAGATCTGAGGTGCTGAGCTGTCAGGAGATGCTCTGCGTTTAGCATCGCTAATAACTCGCAGACACCCTGACACGGAGCTGCTCTGCACACACCACCACCACCTCCAGGAAAAAAAAAAAAAGAGGCAAAAAAAACAAAATAAAAACACCACCAGATGCTTGTCAAACAAGAGAGTGATGCGTCTGCTGGGCTACAGAGCAGGCAGCCCCGTGGGGAAAGGCAGAATCATGGAATCATGGAATGGGAAGGGTTGGAAGGGACTTCCAGAGCTCGCCCAGTCCGATCCCCACTGCTCCAGCAGCATCACCCCCAGGGCAGGTCACACAGGAACACATCCAGGTGGGGCTTGAAAGTCTTCAGAGAAGGAGAATTCACAACCTCTCTGGGCAGCCTGCTCAGTGTAAATGAGGGAAATTCACAGAATTCCATCATGTACAGGGTTGGAAGGGACCCCTGAAATCATCCAGTCCAGCCCCCCCTGCTCCAGCAGGGCACCTTGCTCAGCATCACAATAGCCAAGGGGGGGTTGGAAGCTCTCTAGAGGAGACTCCACAACCTCTCTGGGCAGCCTGCTCCAGGGCTTGACAACGCTCAAAGGGAAGAAACTATTCCTCATGCCCAACCTAAACCTCCCCTGGGGCAACATGAGGCCATTTCCTCTTGTCCTGTCCTTATCCCCTGAGAGAAGAGACCAACCCCACCTGGCTCCAGCCAACTTTCAGGGAGTTGTAGAGAGCCAGAACTTCCCCCCTCAGCCTCCTCTTTCTCCAGACTATGCACCCCCAGATCCCTCAGCTGCTCCTCACCAGCCCTGTTCTCCAGGTCTCCAATCTCGTGAGCCCAACCCCACCTCTGAGCCCAAACATTCCCAAGAATCCTCCCTTCCCCCTCCACAATTCAGACTTTCCCTCACTGCCAGCACGCAGGAGCTGCAGGGCTGAGCTTTCCAGCCCCACACACTTCAGATGCAATCCCTTTTATTGCTAAAAATTGTCCTCAGTGCTCTGATGGAAGTGGAGTTTGGTCACTTAATGGTGCAGGAGCAGAAGGAGCACTGGTGAGGACATCTGACACGGAGCCTCTCACACCTGTAATTGGAGATAATTGGCTGTGGCCTTCATTGTGCTGCTGTGGAAATGAAAACTCATTAAGGTGGCAGTAAAAGGAAGGGGGAAAAAAAAAGGAAAAGGGAGGGGGAGGGAATCAAAGGAAAGAAAATGAGGCTCGTTGAGGGATGTTCAGCCTGGAGAAGAGGTCCAGGAGGACCTCAGAGCTGATTGCCTATAGCTGAAGGGATCCTGCAGGAAGGCTGCAGAGAGACTTTTCCTGAGAGTGTCTAGAGCCAGGCCAAGGAGGAATGGTTTGAAGCTGAGGCAGAGCAGGGGTAGACTGGAGCTGAGGAAGAAATTCTTCAGCAGGAGGGTGATGAGACTCAGGAACAGGCTGCCCAGGGAGGCTGTGGCTGCCTCCTTCTCCAGATGCAGCCCAGGCTCTGCTTGGCTCTCTGGGCTGCAAGTGCACATTGACAGCTCCTGTTCAGCTTCTCCTCCACCAGCACCCCCAAGTCCCTCTCCTTAGGGCTGCTTTCCAGCCAGTCCCTGCCCAGCCTGGATTTGTGCTTGGGACCCTAAACCTGCCCTGCTAAACCACCCCTGCAAAACCACCCCTGCTAAACCACCCCTGATAAACCTCCCCTGATAAACCTGCCCTGCTAAACCACCCCTGCTAAACCACCCTTGCTAAACCTCCCCTGCCAAACCTCCCCTGATAAACCTCCCCTGCTAAACCACCCCTGCTAAACCACCCCTGCTAAACCACCCCTGCTAAACCACCCTTGCTAAACCTCCCCTGCCAAACCTCCCCTGATAAACCTCCCCTGATAAACCTGCCCTGCTAAACCACCCCTGCTAAACCACCCTTGCTAAACCTCCCCTGCCAAACCTCCCCTGCTAAACCTCCCCTGCTAAACCACCCCTGCTAAACTTCCCCTGCTGCACCTCGAGGCCGTTCCTGATTCTGCTGTTCCTTTCCCCATTTGTCTGAGCTCCCTCCTCTCCCCGGGGCTGAGCAATGCTCCCACTCTCTGCTCAAGCCTAAGAATAAAGCAAGCTGAATGTCAAACCACTCCGGACAGAAGCAAACCAGCAGCAGCAATGACACTTTGCAGCCTCAGTTCCTTGGCAGCGTTTCATGGCTGGTGGCTTTTGAAGACAACTCACTCGTTTCAGCTCAGCAGCCAATCTGGCACTAAAAATAAACTGCTCCCTTCCTCCTGCTTCCCCAGGTACAAAGCAGCCAGAGTGCTTTGGAATTTATTGGAAGGAAAGGGCTTCTTTTCCTTTTAATCCCCCAAACAGCCTTGGGTTTGTCATTTTTGGTTGGTTATTTCTTGTTTCATTTTTTTTTTCCTTTTTTCAACGGGGAATTTTTTTTTTTATTACTAGATTTTTTTTCTTATTTTTTTTCCCTTTTTTCTTTTTTTATTCTTCCCTATTTTTTTTCCCATTATGTTATCTTTATTTTTTCCTTTTTCTTTACTTTCTTTTTTCTTTCTTTCTTCTTTGTTTTTTTCCCTTTAATTTGTCTTTTTTCCTTATTTTTCTTTTTTCTTATTTTTTCATTATTTTTTCTTTTTTATCTTTCTTTCTTCTTTTTCTTATTTTTCCTTATTTTTTCTTTTTTTATTTTTATTTTTTTCTTTTTTATCTTTCTTTTTCTTTTTCTTTTTTTCTTATTTTTTTTTTTTCCTTATTTTTTTTTTTCTTTTTTTTCTTTTTTCCTTATTTTTCTTTTTTCTTTATTTTTCCTCTTATTTTTATTTTTCTTTATTCCTTTTTTCTTTATTTTTCTTTTTCCCTTATTTTTTTCCCGTATTTTTATTTTTTCTTTTTTCCTTATTTGTATTTTGTCCTTATTTTTTTCCCTTCTTTTTTCTTTTTTCCTTTTCCCTATTTTCCTTTTTTAATTTTTTCTTTCCCCCTTATTTTTTTTTACATTTTTTTCATTATTTTTCTTTTTTTGTCTTTTTTCTTTATTTTTCTTCCCCCCTTATTTTTTTCTTCATGTTTTTTCCTTCTTTTTCTTTTCTTTTTTTTTCTTTTATTTTTTTTTGGAAAATAAATTAATGCACAGAACAAAATGCTGCCACAGAACAAAGCAGAGAGGCTTTGCTTCTGCAAGCAAAGGAGTGGAGATGACAGACAGACAGCTTTCCATCGCAGGTACACAGCAGTTTTGAGCTGCTTTGTCTTTTGCCTTTGATGCCTCAAATTAAAACCTGGCAGAAGATGGCAATTAAAACTAGAAACTAAAACTAAAAAGCTGAGACTCACTTGGCTCTCTGCACTCATCTGGTGCTTCAGCCTCAAGATTTAACCCTTTGAAGGGGTTTTGACAAGGGCTCATAGAAGACCTCCAAGATCAGAGCCTCTGGAGACTCATTGAATGGGTTGGGTTGGAAGGAACCACAAAGATCATCCAGTTCCAACCCCCCTGCCATGGGCAGGGACATCTCCCACCAGCCCAGGTTGCTCAGGGCCTCATCCAGCCTGGCCTTGAACACCTCTAGGGAGGGAGCATCTCATCCAGCCAAGGCAGAACCTGGCAGGCTCACAATGCTGTGCAGCTCATCCCAACCTGGGGATGCTCCACAGTGGAAGTGGCACTCCCAAAACCTCAGCAAGTGACAGCTCTGGCTGCACCACCACCTGCCCTGCAGGGACTCCCAAATCCCTACAAATTCCCATCAAGAGGAGACTGGAGCAGAAGAATGAAGAACTGTTTTCTCCCACTTCTCCACCCCACACACCCTTCCCCACCCTTCATGTCCTGCAGCTTTTTGCTCCCTCAAATCTAGACCTAGTGTGAGGTGTCCCAACCCATGGCAGGAGGGTTGGAACTAAATGATCCTTGGGGTCCCTTGCAGGAGGATTGGAACTAAATGATCCTTGGGGTCCCTTGCAGGAGGATTGGAACTAAATGATCCTTGGGGTCCCTTGCAGGAGGATTGGAACTAAATGATCCTTGGGGTCCCTTGCAGGAGGATTGGAACTAAATGATCCTTGGGGTCCCTTGCAGGAGGGTTGGAACTAAATGATCCTTGGGGTCCCTTGCAGGAGGGTTGGAACTAAATGATCCTTGGGGTCCCTTGCAGGAGGGTTGGAACTAAATGATCCTTGGGGTCCCTTGCAGGAGGGTTGGAACTAAATGATCCTTGGGGTCCCTTCAAACCCTGACAATTGATTCTGTGATTTTTCACCCTGGGCACCAAGAATCTTTTCCTCTGCTGGGCAACAGCACAGAGCCAGGGAGGCTGAGGGTTCTTGGAGCTCTATTTATGGCTCTGCCAATGATTCATTGAGGGACCTCAAGGAGAGTCCTTCCCCCCCAGCATGAGTCAAATCCTGTAGACTCTCACCAGTTCATCTGCCAGCATCTCCAGTGCACTTATCCTGTGACTGGTGTAAATGTGGAGAGAGCTCAGTTGTCCTCTTCAGTGCTACCTTCTCTACCCTGCTATGAAATGTGACTCATACTGGCAATTCTCCCAGTGGAAGGTTGTGAGGCTAAATTAATGTGTGCAGAGCACTTTGAGATGCTGAAAATTGTTTTATGAATGCAGGGTATTAATAATATTAGTGGAGCTACCAGAGAAGAGGGAGGTGATTTAGTGCTATTTGTGCCTGAGAATTGCCATGCTCCAAAATGATGCCATTACCATAATGAAGAGGGGGTGGGGGAAGGAAAAAAAAAAAAAAGACATTATCCAAGATTTATTCATAGAAAAAAAAAAGTGGCAAAGTAGCCTGTCTCCTCCTTGTCCCTGAGGGGTCCACCAGAACAAGGTGAAGGGACCCCCACCAGAGACCAAAGCCCTACCAGGCCACTTGTGAAGGAGAAGCTGCTACAAATGGTTGAGGAAAGGCAGTTGCAGGGAGATCAGAATGGTAGGGGTTGGAAGGGACCTCTGGAGATCATCTAATCCAAGTCACCTCCCAGAGCAGGGTCACCCAGAGCAGGTTGCACAGGAAAGGTGAACACTCTCCATGGTGGTTCATGGTATCATAGAAAAGATATCATGGGATCAGAGGAAAAGATCTCAAAGATCATCAAGTCCAAGCATCAACCCAGCACCCCCATGACCACTACACAGTGTCCCAGAGTGCCATGGCCAGGGGTTTTCAGCAGCATCCTGCTCTCCAGGTGCTTCCCAAGAGCATCACACTGAGCTAAACACAGGTGTGATCCCTCCTAGCCCCAAGCATCATTGCTCCTGGGTCACTGTCCTTGAAGGAGGCCTACAAGCAAGCTGGGGAGGAGCTGTTTCCAAGGGCTTGTAGCAACAGGACAAGCAGCAATGGTTTGAAACTGGAGGAGAGTGGATTTAGATTGGGCATTAGGAAGAAATTCTTCCCCATGAGGGTGCTGGAACATTGGAACAGGTTGGCTAGAGAGATGGTGGAGGCTCCACCTCTGGAGACCTCCAAGGTCAGGCTTGGATGGGAAGCTCTGAATAACCTGATCTAGCTGGGGGTGTCCCTGCTGACTGCAGGGAGGGGTTGGACTGGATGACCTTTAAAGGTCCCTCCCAACTCCCTGCATTCTGTGATTCTCTCCAAGAGGCTTCAGGAACCATCTGGTGAGTAGATGGTGGGTACAGAGCTACCCATTAGGATCAGTCACCAGCAAGAAATCAAACCACATGGAGACTGCAGGTCTGGTGGGTGCCTGCACCCTTGTTGGGGGGGATGCAGAGGAGGGATCCAGGTGCAGAGGGTGCAGGATCAGGTCAGCTTGACAGCTACATCAGCAAGGCCCTCCAAGCACCACAGCTCTCATTTAAAACCCCTCCAGCTTGTGGGAACAGCTACTAAAGGCTAAGCCTAACATGAGAATCAAACCCACGCTGCAGAAATAGGAACCAGCTTTCTGACCACACAAACCTGAGCAGCTTGCTCAGGTTGGAGCCAAGCAAGGCAGATGAAGCAGCTGGGGAAGTTTGCCCATCAATAACTTGAGGCAGCAGAAGCAAATGAAGCCACAAGATCTGTCTCCTGCTAGCCGAACACTTCAGCCCACAGCCTGGGGACTGCAAGGTGAGCACAAATCATATCAGAGAGCAGCAGCCAGAAAGTTATTTATCAAAGCAGAGCCAGCAAAGACATTTGCATCCATTAATAGCTCTGTGATCAATTACTGATAAGAACAAACCCTTCCATCCTTCTTGATCACTGAGAGCTCCAGGCTAATTTGGTCCAGGGCATGTTTCAGCTAACGAAGCCAAGCAAATACGAATCAATCCAGCCAAGGAAATAATAATCCTGTTGAAACTTACAGTGAGGGAGAAAAAGGAAAAAAAAAAAAAAAGAAATCAAAATAAGCCTCCTCTTCTCAATGCCCTCAATTGATCAGCTGCCAGCTTCAAGGAGGTCCACTGGAGGTCAGGGGATGTGGCAACATCTCCTGATACCCAACGGTAGCAGAGGAGCAGCCTCCTTCTTAATTATCCCCCATGGGAAGAGAGAAGAAAATAGGTTTGGAGTAAACACTTCAAAACTGCACAGATCCATTTATGCTGCCTGCTGCCTTTTTTGCAGTTTGGAACAAGCTGGATTGCTTTTGTTTGTTTGTTTGTTTGTTCCCTTCCTTTGCTTTCTAATTGCTTGATGAACTGTCCCATCCCTCCTGACAGCACAAACCCTGGCTGCCCACCTGCCACCCAAATGGCTGCACTGCTAATTAGAGCCCCAAAACAGAGACAAAAAAAGAAAAAAACAGGGTAGAGGGAGAGTGGTGGGTGAGGAGTGACCTCTCCTTCACCCACTGCCAGCTCAGAGATCATAGAATCACAGAATGGAATAGGCTGGACAAGACCTTGCAGATAGTGAAGCCCAACCATCAACCCAACACCACCATATCGTGGCCCTCAGCACCACATCTCCACAGCTGTAAAACCCCTCCAGGGATGGGGACTCCACCACTGCCCTGGGCAGCCTGGGCCAGGCTTTGACAACCCTTCTGGGTGAAGAAATTGTTCCTCATGGCCAACCTAAACCTGTCCTGGGGCAACCTGAGGCTTTTTCCTCTGGAGAAAGCTGCAAGCCTCACACCAAAAGGTTGTGGTGTGATGGAAACTGATAGGAAAGGTTATCTTAAAAACAAGCCAGAGTGCAAGGAGGTTAGCTCAGCATCTCCTCCCTCTCCATCCCCTGGGGCACTGCTGGAAGGGCATCTCCCTTCACCAAGGATGAGAGGAGGTTGGGGGCAGGAGGGGCTCAGTCTCTTCTCTCAAGTAATTAGCAATGGAATGAGAGGAAATGTCCTGAAATCGTGCCAGGAGAGGGTTAGGTTGGAAATGAGGAACAATTTATTTGCTGCAGGAGTGGTGAGGGATTGGAACAGGCTGCCCAGGGAGGTGGTGGAGTCCCCTGCCCTGGAGGGGTTTGAGAAACTTGAGGCCATGGTTTGGTGGCCATGGTGGGGTTGGGTTTCTGGCTGGACTGGATGATCTAAAAGAGCTTTACCAGCCTCAATGATTCCATGATTCTCTTGCAGCTGAGCATCTGCTTTGTTTCAGGACACCCCAACCCACTAAATGTCAAAGGAAAGCAACCCAAATCCTTCAGTTTTGGCACAGCTTTGAGCCCTGTGGCTTTGCCAGCTCACACTGTGCACAGGATGACAGAGGTGGTCAGTGCCCACATCCCCATGCTCAGAAGGCCAAGTCCAACCCTCAGTGCCCTCACCTGACATCCAGCCCACAGGGAAGGTCCCCAAGTCCACCTGAGGTGCACTTATTGTCTCCCAATCTCTTCCAAAAGCCAACCTGACCGACTCTGGATTGAGGCATAGGAAGTTTCACATAAATATGAGGAAAAATTGTTTCCCTGTGAGGGTGGTGGAGCCCTGGAACAGGCTGCCCAGGGAGGTTGTGGAGTCTCCCTCTTTGGAGATATTCAAAACTCACCCGGATGTGTTCCCGTGTGATCTGGTGTAGGTGATCCTGCTCTGGCAGTGAGGGGGTCGGGCTGGATGATCTTTCAAGATCCCTTCCAGCCCCTGAAATGATTCTGTGAATGCAGAAAGGGCTGTGCCAGGCGCCGGCAGAAGGCGCTGGGGATGGGGGGGAGCTGCGGCAGGCAGGGCTCATTAGAAAGAGCAGCAGCAGCATCCCCGCTGCTTACCTGTGCCTCACGCTGTCACCCGGGGCCGAGCCCACGGCCTGGCACCTGCACCTAACAGAGATGTTGTTTAGCAGCTTGTCAGCAGCTGTAAATTGGCCGAGGAGCAGAGCCGTTCGCGTTCTCCACGGGGCTTGAGCTGAGAATTAAACAGTGGCAAGCAGCTGCCGCTCGCTGCCTGATGGAGCAAATCAATTCCCTCCCTCCCACCTTTTTTTTTTTTTTTTTTTTTTTTTTTTTGTTGTTGGGTTGTTGTATTTCTGTTTTTCTTTCCCCAGCACCTCCCTCGGCTTGTATTCATCACTGCCTTGGCCACGCAGGGCAGTGTTAGGCAGAGAGTCCTTCAGGGCAAGCAGGAAAAGACAGCGAGAGATCAGGGCAATTAACCTGAAAGGTCCCCGGAGGATGGAGTAAGGAGATTTGGGGTAAAACGGCAGCTCCGAGCCCTCCGCCCGACCACACGCTGCTTTAATTGATCTGGGAGTCAATCAAAGCAGCAGCAGCAGCTTTTACTCAGCTAATCCGAGCTCGATGCAGAGCAAGCAAATCGAGGGGGTGAGGGCAGAACGGGACCCACCGGCAGGGCCTCTGCCCGGCGCTGATGAAAGCTCTGCGCCGGGGAACAAATCAATCATCAGCGAGGGGAGGGCAGGGCAGGGCAGCCGAGCATCAGCAGCTGATGATGTCCCATCCTGAGATCTGCTTTATAACCGCGGAGAAATTCAAAGACACCTCTCACCCTGGCTGATCAGAAGCATCCAATGACACAGCCAGAGCCCAGCACGACCTCTCTGTCATCAAACACCTTCGGAAGTCACCCAGCAGGTCTGGAGCTGCTGTGCCTTAGATAGGAGGGGACAGGCTTGCTGGGGCTGTGGGTTTTAACCATCTCCTGCCAGCCCCTTGCAGCCATACCCCTTCAGGCTCTCTCCAGCCGGCTCTGATGACTCTTTCCTGGGCTAAGAAGTAATTCCAAGGCATGGTTGGTGAAGGTGGATCATCAATAACCCACCTGAGAAGGGCGATGTGTGGGAACCAGGCAGTCCATCACGAGGCAGTGACAGATCCCCTGGCCACAGAGAGAGGAGTCCTTGGGCACATTAATCATCCCCAGGCCCAGGACAACCCTGGAGACCTTGCCAAACAGCAGCAACACTTTGCCTTCATCCCTGCCGCTTGCTGCTTCTCCTCGCCTTGCTTTCTTCTTATCCTTAATTCCCACTCTCTGCAGCAGCACCCCTGACATCTCCCCAGCACCACCCCTGACATCTCCCCAGCACCACCCCTGACATCTCCTCAGCACCACCCCTGACATCCCCCCAGCACCACCCCTGACATCTCCCCAGCACCACCCCTGACATCTCCCCAACACCACCCCTGACATCTCCCCAACACCACCCCTGACATCTCCCCAACACCACCCCTGACATCTCCCCAACACCACCCCTGACATCTCCCCAGCACCACCCCTGCCATCTCCTCAGGACCACCCATGACACCTCAACAGCACCTTTGGTGAGCAGGAGCAGAAGCCACAGGTGGGAAGATCTGGGGATGATGCCCATAGCTCTGTTTCCACCTTGTTCAGGTGCCCTGGTTCTCACCCCAGCAATAACACAGTGCAGTACTCAGAGTGATGAGCATCATCCACACCCTCACCTTGACTGACCTTGGTGGCCAGGGAAAGGACAAGGGGCAAGGGGCACAAACTGGAACCCAGGAGGTTCCATCTGAACAGCAGGAGAAAGTTGTTTGTTGTGAGGGTGCTGGAGGCCTGGAGCAGGCTGCCCAGAGAGGTTGTGGAGTGTCCTTGTGTGGAGAGCTTCCAACCCCCCCTGGCCATTGTGCTCCTGGGCAAGCTGCAGTTGGACTTGATCTCCAGAGGTCTCTTCCATCCCCCACCACTCTGTGACAACAATGCTCACACCACACATCTGCTGGTGCCCTCCACCCTTCCCCATCCCACATGCATAGTATTCCAGTCCCAGTCCCTGCAAATGCAGCAGGCTGTGCCCAGCAGAGCCCATTCCAGGGTTTTTTTCCAGACATAGCTCTGTTGGTGCTCCTCATCTTGGAGATGTGCCCTGCCCCAGTACCCTCACTCCCAGAACCAGCACCTCACTGTGCCCAGGAGGGTGACTGTTTTGCTTGTGGTTGCCTTTTGCACAGCAATATCTGTTTTGCATGGGCAAGGGAGGGGAAATATAAAGGAGGAGGGAAGCAGTAAACATTATCTTTATTTTAGAGGGAAGGAAAACATTAAAAGCCTCTGCAGTGCCCTTTCCAAAGCCCTCTGGCTTTCTGATTTCTCTTCAGAAGGCAATTCTGCTCTTGCAGCCAGCTCCAGGGAGTGGTTTTGTTCTGGTGAGTGGGGCACACGCAGAGGAATCACGCTTCTCCTCAAGAGCTCTCATGTGCACAAACATGCTCCAGCAATGCCCAGCCTGCATGATTAACCCCAGGCTTTGCCTCTCCCATTCAATCTGAAAAAAAAACTCTACAGAGCCATCTCCTTTTCCTCCTGCTCCAGGGAGTGGAGAGCACAAGACTGAGACACTGTCCCTCTTGTGGTTTTTTTTCCTCCCCTTTATGGAAGGGTCAGGGCCAGCCCTGCCAGAACCACAGGAGGCTGTGGGGAGCCTGCTGAGCCCAGCTGCTGGCAGGAGAAAGGGTTAAGAAATGAGGCTGTGTCCATCTTTCAGCTGCTTTGCCACCTTGCTCCCTCCCTGGGCATGGAGAAACTGCAGCTGGATGATGACCTGCTGCTGCTGATTCCCAGCTGAAGAGGCTTTCAGTGCATCCCCAGGCACCAGCTGGAGTCGGAGCAGGGAAAAGCTTCAGCATTTCCTTCCCTGCAAGCAGGGCTTGTGCCTGCACATCTTGGGATCTGAGGGGATGCTTTCTAGGGACAGGGACAGATGTTCAGCCATCTGCATGTGTTACATCTGCCCAGATGTTTGCCAGCCCCCTCTGGCAGGAAGCCAGCCTAAAAACCAGGATGCAGCCATGCCTTGGGTCACCTTACAGCAGCACTGCATCCCTCATCCCTGCAGGAATCTCCTTGCTTGCCTCACCCAGGAGTCAGGCTCAAGCCTGGGATCCTCTGATCAAGAAGGATCATTACAGCAGCTGTGGGTAAGAGGAAAAGTTAGGCTAAAAATCCCAGAATCCCAACATGGATGGGGTGGGAAGGGAGCTCTGGAGCTCACTCAGTCCAAGCCCCCTGCTCCAGCAGGGCACCCACAGCAGCTTGCCCAGGAGCACAGTGCCCAGGGGGGGTTGGAAGCTCTCCACACAAGGACACTCCACAACCTCTCTGGGCAGCCTGCTCCAGCCCTCCACCACCCTCACACCAAGGAAGTTTTTCCTCATGTTGAGGTGAATCCTCCTGGGTTCCAGTTTGTGCCTGTTGCCTCTCATTCCATCACAGGACACCACTGAACAGACCCTGGCCCCTTCTTCTTGCCCCTCAACCCTCAGATATTTATAGACATTGCTCAGATCCCCTCTCAGCCTTCTCTTCTCCAGGATCATCAGCCCCAGGGCTCTCAGCCTTTCCTCATCATACAGATTTTCCAGTCTCTTCATCATCCTCATAGCCTCTGCTGGATTCTCTCCAGCAGTTCCTTGTCCCTCTTGGACTGGGGAGCCCAAAACTGGACACAATACTCCAGATGCGGCCCCACCAGGACAGAGCAGAGGGGGAAGAGAACCTCCCTTGACCTGTCTGCCATAAAACATGAGAACAATGGACTAAAAAAATCTAAATATCTACCAGCCATGGCTGTCTTCTCTGCCTGGAACCAGCACTCCTGTAAGCATCCCCCAGAGCTTCCCAACCCCACGGGGAAGCATCAGATTTAGAGCTTGTGCTGGGGCTAATCCCATCCCAGAGGAAACAAACACCCCCAGCAGCAGCTCTAAGCCTGCTTTCTGCTCTGTGATTCCTATCAGCCTTCATGTTATCCCTCAGGCTTACCATGGACCCTCCACCAGCAGAGATGGAGCCTGCAAACTCCACCTGCAGCTCTGCCTCTGCTTCTCAGTGACTACAGCAACACCAGAAAGGCTCTGGGGGAGGCTGTGAGCTCTAAGTGGTGATCTGGGTCGGGTAGCAGGTGATGGCTTATGGCCGGGGGTAAACCCTGGAAGAGCTTGGAGTGATGTGGAGATCTCAGCAGCTCAGCTGGTGGAGGCTCTGCTGCTCTGGGCTGTGCTCCCCACGCAGGCACTGGGAAGATCTTGGTTTAGCACTACCCCTTGCCAAAGATTAGGCAGCATTCCGAGGGGAGAAGTTGGCAGAGCAAGTCTTTGAAGCCTGGATTAGGACCAGTGAGTATCTCCACTCAGTTCCCCGGGGCTGGGATGAGAGGAACAATTAGATCATTAGCGATCCTCTCTAATTGTGCTGTGATGAAAGGAGTGCTCAGTGCCTGATGCCTCCTCTGCACCAGCCGCGGGGGACAGGCTGCTCTCTGCTCAGATCTTTGCCTCCCTGCAGCACAGAGCAGCTTTGTTGGTTCTTCAGCAGCTTCTCTGCCCCCAGATCTTTGGCACAGGCTGATGCTATCCCTCTCCTCTGTTTCCTTCTGCATAGAAGAGGGAAAGCAACTCTTCATCTCCATCCCAGGAGGAACTTCCAAGGGAGAAACTGTTCCTTTTGTTGTCACTACAACACTTGGTACCAATCTTCTCTCTTTCAGGTGCTCCAGAGATTGATTTTGCATCAGCTGCCTCTCAACTGAGGTTTCTGGCCTGATAATATCACAGCACAGACAACAGAAAGGTTACAGCCACACCAGTAACAGCTCGATAGGAAACCCCATTAGGGACTGGGATATGTGACAGCTGCTGCCAGCCACCAAGAGCATCTCTAAAAGCCAAGTCACAGTGAGATAAAAGTTCTAACAAGACTTGGAGCAGCAGAGTATTTCCCTGTGCCTCTTACTTCAGTGCCTGCTTGGCTGAAGCACAGAGCCAGAGCTGTCTGGATCATACTGGGAGGGACAGGCACAAGCTGGAAATGCAGCTAAGTGCCTCAAGCCAGCCAGCCCCTCCAGAGAGCTCTTTGGTTTCATCCTTGTGTTGGAGAGCAGAGGCTGAGCAAGAGGAATTGCAAAAGCCTAAGCAAGAGTAAGTTTGTTGAGCAGCTGAGGATGACATCTAAATGGAGAATGTGGCTAAGGATCTGCAGTTGCTGCAGCTCAGCCCTCAGCACTTCCCTGGGTGATGCTCTGGGGTGAGGCAGGAGCAGAGGTACCTGACCACAGCTCCCAACAAGGAGTGATAGCATGAGGGGCAATGGTTTGAAGCATGAAGAGGGGAGATTGAGACTGGGGATGAGGAAGAAATTCTTGACAGTGAGGATGGGGAGACACTGGAACAGGTTGCTCAGGGAGGCTGTGGATGTCTCCTCCCTGGAGGTGTTCCAGGCCAGGCTGGATGAGACCTTGAGCACCCTGGGCTAGTGGGAGGTGTCCCTGCCCATGGCAGGGGGCTGGAACTGGCTGAGCTTTAAGGTCTCTTCCAACCCAAGCCATTCTGTGAAGCTATGAAGAGCTCAGAACTGGGAAGCCTTCCTGGCTCTAGCTGCAGGGACTCCATCGCTGCCAGTTGTGGTTTCTCCTCCTTTCCATTGGTTCAGTGCCCCTGCCCATCGCAGGGGGGCTGGAACTGGATGATCCTTAGGGTCCCTTCCAACCCAACCCATTCCATGATGCTATGACCCCACAAAGAAATCTGCCAGCCCAAGCACACAGCCACCCCCCAGCCAAAGCAGCACTCCGAGCACGTCCAGACTCCGAGCCGAGATCCACCCTGCAAATGCAGCTCTACTTTGTAAAGCCTCTCCAAATCCTCCCATCCTCAAAAGCAGGACATGCCTGGATTGTGGGAAAGACAGGAGACAGATTCCTAAAGTCTGGCTGCAGAAGGGATTTTAGCTGCTTAAGCCCATCCTGGGCCATGGCAGCTCTGAGCTGGCAGATTTCCACCCCGGCAGCTCCTGCTGGATTTTCCACGGGAGGCAGCTCTCATCCTTTTGCATGACTGACTCCTGCCATCTAGTGCTGCACAAACCCTGGCTCCGCATCCCATCCCACTGCCAGGCCAAAGGCCAAGTCCAAACACTCCCCAAGTCCCCAGGGAAATGACTTTCTCCAAAGGGTCATGACACAGACCATGGCCTCGGAGCAAAAAACATCTAAGAAGAGCCCAAAGAAGGTCAGACAGGAGAGCAAAGGTCAGGGGAGGAGGGTGGAGGTGGGGATGGAGAACAAGAGCTCTTCTCTGGGGGCTGCTTCTCAATGGCCCAGCACAGCTCCATGACAGAAGCTTCCCTGAGCCACAGGATCAGCTGTGCTGACCTCCTGGCAAGTGGCTTCGATGCAGAGGTGCCAAGGAAAGCAGGCTGCTGGTAGCCCCCAGGCAAGATGGCCCTCAGAACTGGGGGCCCCTTCCATGAAGCTGGGGCTGGAGGGGTTACAAACCCCCCATGGTGCTCTGCATTCCCACCCAGCACCATTGCTTTGTGCCTTTGGGAACTCCCTTTCTGCTTGCCTGGGCAAATCCATCAGTCCCTCAGCTGCAGCCATGGCACCTGGACAAGATCTGCTTGTGATAGGGAATGATGGAATTGTTTCAGTTGGAAGAGACCTTTCAGATGATGGAGTCCAACCCTTAACCCAGCCCTGCCAGGACACCACCAAACCACGGCCCTCAGCACCACATCTCCATGGCTTTGAGACCCCTCCAGGGATGGAGACTCCACCAATGCTTTGGGCAGCCTGGGAAAGAAATTATTCCTCATGTGGAAACTGAACCTCCCTTGGGGCAACTTGAGGCCATTTCCTCTTGTCCTGTTCCTTGGCAGAAAAGCCCAACCCCCACCTGGCTCCAGCCTCCTTTTAGGGAGCTGTAGAGAGCCAGAAGGTCTCCCCTCAGCCTCCTTTTCTCCAACTGTTTGGATGTGTTCCCACTATGCTGCTAACTACACACAATCACTGCTCCACTGCCATCAGAGCTGTCCCCAGTGCCTGAACCAATTTGCTTCTGTATAGCAACATCTTCTTTTTTTTTTTTTTTTTTCCCCCAAAAATCCCTTCCTAGCCACAAACCAGCAGCATTTCATTTCAGCATCCCTGGATTCATGCTCCCTGAGGCTCTCTGCTTTGCTGCTGGGAGGTTTTCCCAACCAGTTTGTCCATCAGCAGTGGTTTGAGCTGAGCTCCAGCCCTGCTCTCTCAAGCTCTGCTCTCCTTTAAACATCTGCAGGCACAGCTGGATGCACCCCACTGGCTGGGGAGGGACTTTTTAGGGTGTCAGGTAGTGATAGGACTAGGGGGGGATGGAGCAAAAATAGAAATGGATTCAGGTTGGATGTGAGGAAGAAATTCTTCCCCAGGAGGGTGGTGAGAGACTGGCACAGGTTGCCCAGGGAGGTGGTGGAAGCCTCATCCCTGGAGGGTCTTAAGGCCAGGCTGGAGGTGGCTGTGAGCAACCTGCTGCGGTGTGAGGTGTCCCTGCCCATGGCAGGGGGGTTGGGACTGGTGAGCTTTGAGATCCCTTCCAGCCCTGACAATTCTGTGATGCTGCCAGCCCTCAGGGCTGCTCACTCCACCCCAGCAGCACTTCCCAGCAGGACCCCCTGGCAGAGCTTTTGCTCCAAGAGCTTTTCCTATGCTAAATGGAACTCTTAAGCAAATGTGTTGCTGACTGTTCCCTATTAGACCACTTGTTCTTTTTGGGTACTTTCATAGCTACCCAACTAATAAAAACTGCACTTTATCTTCCTGGATTTATGGGTCTGTAAAGCTCCTTTCTGGTACCTCAGGGAATCAGGGGATTAGAGCTGTATTAAATATCTCCCCTGAAAATGCCACTCAGGTGAAAAAAGGAGGGGGGGGGTGGGGAGGAGGGAAAGGAGAGGAATTCAAGGGCAAGAATGGAACAGAAGCAAACTGGGTTATATATAAAAAAAAAAAATAAAAATATGGTTTTCATATATTATCTAAAGAATAAAAACCCTCATAAAAAGTTATTGCCAGGCAGGAGGAATTCATAATAACACTGCTTGTGGTTTCTGCCTGGGAACTTCCTCCCTGGATGAGAGTCATTAAGTAAAAGCAAGATCCTGACAGGCAGCATAGCAGGGAAGGAAAAGGCAGAGGGAAAACCCTCATCAGCACAGATCATTGCCACCTGGATAGCCAAAGGAGGAAACGTGAAGGCTGGTAAATATCCAAAGGGTGGAGGGCATGGGGATGGGGCTAGGCTCTGCTCAGTGGTGCCCAGGGACAGCACAAGGGGCACAAAACAGACCCCAGGAGGTTCCATCTGAAGAGGAGGAGAAAGTTGTTTGTTGTGAGGGTGCTGGAGGCCTGGAGCAGGCTGCCCAGAGAGGTTGTGGAGTGTCCTTGTGTGGAGAGCTTCCAACCCCTCCTGGATGTGCTCCTGGGCAAGCTGCTCTGGAGGGAACCTGCTTTAGCAGGGGGTTGGAGTCAGATGTCCATCAATATCTGAGGGGTGGGTGTCAGGGTGAAGGTGCCAGGATCGTTTTGGTGATGCCCAATGGTAGGACAAGGAGCAAGTGCTACAAGCTGGAACTCAGGAGGTTCCACCTCAACATGAGGAGAAACTTCTTTGGTGTAAGGGTGCTGGAGGCCTGGAGCAGGCTGCCTGGAGAGGTTGTGGAGTCTCCTTCTCTGGAGATCTTCCAACCCCCACCTGGATGTGTTCCTGGGTGACCTGCCCTGGGTGACCCTGCTCTGGCAGGGGGGTTGGACTGGATGATCTCCAGAGGTCCCTTCCAACCCCTAAAATTCTGTCATTTTATGATCTCCAGAGGTCCCTTCCCACCCCCTGTGATATTCCCTGCCATGGCAGGAGATATTTGCCACGGATCAGGAGGGCACTTGGAGGGTGCAGGTTTTGCATCTCTCCTGGTGGGGCTGGAAGAAGGACAGAGGGAGCAGAGAAAAGAGGGGAGGAGGGTGGGGGACACCTTGCCCAGCAATGGCAAATGGCTTCAGTTATCTCCAGGTGTTACCCACAGCTCCAGTTTGTTTGAAGCCTGCTGTCTTATCTCTGAATCTCTGAAGCCTTGTCTTGTAGCTGAGATAATCTTGCTGTTGAGATTATCATCTCCTTATGCATAAGACTTTTTTTTTCCTTTTTTTTTTTTTTTCCTTTGGCCAACGACATCAAAACGAAAACAAAACACCTCAGAGGAGGTTAATTTGGTTCCAAAGTCCTCTTTGCAAGAAGCAATCCCTCTCCCTGGGAAGTCATCAATACTCAGCTGTCTGCACAAAACCTTTGATTGCAACCAAGCTGCTTTTCCAGGCTGGTTGAAGACTTGCAGGCTTTTGCCACTGGAGCTGGTGCTCAATGCAGGAGTTAGGGTTTAGAGGGCTATGAGAAGCCACAATGCTCACTCCCAAATGCTTCAGGGAGCTGGTTTGCTTTCATAGCCCCAAGAAATGTGGGGGGACCTCTTTTACTTCAGCTTCTAACCTACAGTGCTTCACTTCTGTGCTCTGGTCAGGCTCAGCAAAGAGCTCAGGTTCAACCTGAAAACATCCAACTGCCCCTCCAGCAGGGGAGGTTCCAGCTCTGAATGCTGTTGGCCAGCCTGGAAAACTCTTGACAACCATTCCAAAACCCCAAGAAGTTCGGGTTGTTTTGGGGGGTGGGCAGGGGTTCCACCTTTACTTTGACTTCTAACCCACAGTGCTTCACTTTGTGCTCTGCTCCCTACAATCCATGGCTCAGAGCAGGACTTAAGCTGCTACCTGCTACTTCTCAAGGAATTTCAGCCAAAAAAAAAAAAAAAAAAAAAAGAGAGCAAATTAATTTTCCATCCACTTTTAGCCATCACCTCCAGGTCTGACTCTCTCTGCTGACACAGACCTCCAAGTTGTGTCCCTCCCCCCCTGCCCTGCAGCCCCCTCCGGAGTAGATTGCTGCATTTTTCCCCCCTTCCTTTTCCTTTGGCAAAGAGCCTTTGGAGAAGTTTGTCCACGATAAACAGACTCTTGATTCACAAACACCCCGCAGGAGACATCAGACGAGCAGGGTCTATCTCCTTGTAATTAATCCTCCGAGGGCACTAAAGGCAGCGGCAGCGCTGCTGGAGTAAGCTGCTACTAAACAGCTCCTGTTAGCCAAGGAACAAAGATGTTTCACACCCAATAAAGGTGATGAGTGCTGCTCAACAGGCTGTAAATCTGCCCCTGCTGCACACAACAGGAGTGGTCCCCAAAGCAGCCTTCCCCTCCCCCGAAGCTCCTTAACCAGGCTTGAACATCTCTGCTGTGAGGAAGCCCTGCGGCTGTTTAAGCTGGAGAGGAGCAGGCTGAAAGGGGAACTGATCAATGGCTATCGATATCTGAGGGGTGGGGGGTCAGGGTGAAGGTGGCATGATCCTGTCGGTGGTGCCCAGGGATAGAACAAGGGGCAATGGGTACCAGCTGGAACCCAGGAGGCTCCACCTCAACACAGAGGAGAAACTTCTTTGGAGTGGGGTGCTGGAGGCCTGGAGCAGGCTGCTCAGAGAAGTTGTGGAGTTTCCTTCTCTGGAGACCTGCAAGCCCCACCTGGATGTGTCCCTGTGTGACCTGCTCTAGGGGTTCCTGCTCTGGCAGGGGGCTTGGACTGGCTGAGCTCCACAGGTCCCTTCCAACTCCTAATATTTCACTTTAGCATCCCTGGATTCATGCTCCCAGAGCCTGCAAACACCTCTGCTTTGCTGCTGGGAGATTTTCCCAACCAGTTTGTCCATCAGCAGTGATTCAGGCTGAGCTCCAGCCTGGCTGTCTCCAGCTCTGCTCTCCTTTAAACACCTGCAGGCACAGCTGGATGCACGCAGAGATTTCCAGCCGAGCCAAGCGAAGGCTCTGCAGGACCTTTCCAAACCTCAGCCAGAAACCTTCCTTTAGCTTCACTTGAGACAAGCATCATCCCTGCATGACAAAAGCCGGCCCCAGGAGCTGCAGGACACAGCAGGAGGAGCAGCCTTGTGTGCTGTGATCTCTCCAGGAACCACTGGAGCAAGCTGCCTCCTCCTGTCTCTTTTCTCTTTTTTTTTTTTTTTTTTTTTTTTTTTTGATTCCCTGAGACAGATCAGAAACACCCCCACAGCGTTTTCGTGCTTCAAACCCATGATAGCATAATAACAAGCTCTGTGGTGAGAAGAGACAACAGAAATGCCAAATGCCAGGTGAAACCCATCCTTGTCTCAGCCCCACTCCTGATGTTTATGACAGCACCGTCACACCAACCACCAGCAGATGAACAATGAGCTCAGCGAAGAGATTCTCTTCCCCCTGCAGAGAGAGAGAAAGCAAACCCCAGAGGTGTTTAAGCAGTTTGCTAAGCACCACCACCCCCCAAAAGAAAAAAAGTGATGCAAGATGAGCTTCCCAGAGCCCCCCACTGCTTCCAGTTCCCTCTCAGCACGCAGGGGCAGAGCTCTGGGGGTTAGAGCTCAGGAGTGAGAGGCTCAAGCAGTGAGCTTGTGAGCAGTGAGGTGCAGCAGCATTTGCCCTGCTGCTGTCAAGTGCCAGCACTAGGATCTACTCTTTGTGTTCATCTGCTCCCTACCTACAAAGTCCTCACCTGTACAAGCCAGATGGGGCCAAGCAAGGAGGCTTTCCCCATTGCATCCACAAGGAGCTAGCTGCTTAAATACCTTTAAAAGCTGATCCTAAGCTTTTTATTTGGGGGGGGAGGGTCAGAAATGTCTTTTTGAGTAGTGTCAGGTCAGTTATGTGAGGTTCAACAAGGCCAAGTGCTGGGCTCTGCATTTGGGTCACCACAAGCCTGTGAAGGCTCCAAGCTTGGGGCAGAGGGGCTGGAAACTGCCTGGCAGAAAAGGAGCTGGAGGTGCTGGTTGACAGCAGCTGAAGAGGAGCCAGGGGGTGCCCAGGTGGCTTGGCTCAGGGACGATGTGGCCAGCACTCTGTGATTCTGTGATCATTGCTTTAATGAACATCAAGCTTTAAGGGCTGGATCCCTTGTTGTGAAACACTTCAGCTGCCTCCCATCCATCCCCCCTCCTGCTGTGGTGTCATCACTCAACTCACACCAAAGCCTTGCCTGCAGTGGATGCTCTGACCTACAGCATCCTCTCACCCCTGTGTTTCCCCTGCCCACCTCTTCTAGGAGATATTTCTTTTTCCCAGACCAGTGAACACTTCCACTATTGACTTTTAATCATGGGTCTGGAGAGCTTTATGTGAGTGTTAAACCTCTGTCAGGGCCAATAAAACCATGGAGCTGGAGAGATCTGTGGCTACAGGGAGGAGGGAGAGCTGGGGAGACCCAAAGGACAGTGCTCTGCAGGGAGGATAAAGGCAGTGGAAAGCTGGAAGGAAACTCACCTGCAGCTTCCAGGAGAGGCAGAAGGACTTCTGCCTCTGGGATTTTTCCCCTGTCAGCTTCACAGGAAGCAGTGGAGGCTGAAGGGGCTTCTCCTGGATGAAAAGAGTTGCTGTGGTCTCCTGGAGATGCTCTCAAAACTCTGTTTAGAAGCTCCCTCAGTGTCACCTAGCTTAGCCTTCCTGCACTTCAGAAGAGACAGGGAGAAGGCAAGTTGCTTATTTGCACCAAGCCTGGATGATTTCTCCCTTTCAGAGGACAGCTGCCCACTGGTGGCTCCCACTGCCTGCTGGAGCCCCCCACTGCCTGCTGGAGCCCTTCCTTTCTCCTACAGAAACCAGGCAGAAGAGTTTCAGTTACCCTTCCCAAGCCCTGCCAGCCGCTGATGCTTCCTTCCTTCCATGCCCAGACTCAGCAAAAGTGTGGCCACCAGGACCAGGGCAGAGATTCTCTCATGTACTGGGCACTGGTGAGGTCACACCTTGAATCCTGGGTTCAGTTTTGGGGCCTGACTCTATGAGAAGGACATTGAGGAGCTGGAGAAGGTCCAGAAAAGGGCAACAAAGCTGGGGAAGGGCCTGGAGAACAGAGCTGGGGAGGAGCAGCTGAGGGACATGGGGGTGTTCAGCCTGGAGGAGGCTGAGGAGAGACCACCTGGCTCTCTACAACTCCCTGAAAGGAGGCTGGAGCCAGGTGGAGGTTGATTTCTTCTCCCAAGGAAGTGGGGAATGGATTGGGGCTGGAGGAGGGGAGGTTGAGACTGGAGATGAGGAAGAAATTCTTGACAGTGAGGGTGGTGAGATGGTGGAACAGGTTGCCCAGGGAGGTTGTGGATGCCTCCTCCCTGGAGGTGTTCAAGGCCAGGCTGGATGAGACCTTGAGCATCCTGGGCTAGAGGAAGCTGTCCTTGCTCCTGGCTTTGGAACTAGATGATCTTCAAGGTCCTTTCCAACCCAACCCAAACCATTCCATGAGTCTATAAATGTTTTGGATCCAAGTGACTCCCACTTGCCCACCCATTTTCTAGCAGGAGACACTCCCCTGGCCCCCTCTCAGGATGCAGCCCTCTGGCTTTTGCAGACCTGTGCCTCAAACATTCCCAGGGAACTGCATTTCCATCTGAAGAGGAATTTGAAAACTATTAGTCAGGGAGCACAGCAGATAGTAACTATAGCAATGCATCAATCACAGCCTGGTAATTACACCTCACCAGGTTGCCTCTAAAAGCTTGGTTCTACCTGGCAGAAAATGGCAGTAATCAGCCTGTTGGCAGCAGACAATACAGCATCATTTGTAATTCTTCTGGCTGCATGTTCTTCATCTCACAGGGGCTGGATGCTAATCAATGAGTTGCCATGGTTACCTGCCACCCCCCCCACCCCCCCCCCAGCCACCAATACACAATGAGATGCAAGGAAATTAAAGAGGGGGGGGGGGGGGGGGAGTTAGTCACTGCTGCTGGGAAGGAGTTGTTGGCTTGAGTCTCCATTCCATGTGGTGCCTGCAGGTTGGAAGGTCTGAGCTGGGAGCAGATGGTTTGAGCTCTGCTCCTGGCTTGGACTGGCTGACCAAAGGGATGCAGCCAGAATCATGGAATCAGAGAGGAGAAACCAACTTTCTGCTCTGAACACCACACAGGATATATCTGGCTGGAAGAGAGCTCTGAGCTCATCCAGCCCAGCCTTCAAGCCAGCACTGAAGGCTGGACACCAAACCATGTCCCTGAGTAGCAGGCCCACAGGCTGCTGGAAGACCCCCAGCCACCTCCCAGCACTGAAGGGGGTCCCCAGGAGAGGACAAAGAGGTGGCAGAACCACAGAGCATCCCCACAGAGAGACAAAGTGGGGAACAGGATGCCCAGGGAGGTGGTGGAAGCCCCATCCTGGGAGACAGTCAAGGTCAAACTTCAACATGATCGAGCTGGAGGTGTCCCTGCTGGCTGGAGATGGAGGGGGGTTGGACGAGATGACCTTTGAGGGTCCCCTCTGTGAAGTAAGAAGAAGGAAGACACAGCCCCTAGCCCATGAGCAGGAATGGGCTGAGGTTGGAAAACAGAGGAGCAGGTGGCCACAAGGTCACACAGCACCACCAAGGGGACACAGCACCACCAAGGTCACACAGCACCACCAAGGGGACACAGCACCGCCAAGGGGACACAGCACCACCAAGGTCACACAGCACCACCAAGGGGACACAGCAAAACCAAGGGACACAACACCACCAAGGGACACAGCACCACCAAGGGACACAGCACCACCAAGGTCACACAGCACCACCAAGGAGCACAACACCACCAAGGGGACACAGCACCACCAAGGGACACAGCACCACCAAGGGGACACAGCACCACCAAGGGGACACAGCACCACCAAGGGTCACAACACCACCAAGGAGCACAACACCACCAAGGGGACACAGCACCACCAAGGGACACAGCACCACCAAGGGGACACAGCACCACCAAGGGTCACAACACCACCAAGGAGCACAACACCACCAAGGGGACACAGCACCACCAAGGGGACACAGCACCACCAAGGGGACACAGCACCGCCAAGGGACACAACACCACCAAGGTCACACAGCACCACCAAGGGGACACAGCACCACCAAGGGGACACAGCACCACCAAGGGGACACAGCACCACCAAGGAGCACAACACCACCAAGGGACACAGCACCACCAAGGGACACAGCACCACCAAGGGACACAGCACCACCAAGGGGACACAGCACCGCCAAGGAGGACAACACCACCAAGGGACACAGCACCACCAAGGGACACAGCACCACCAAGGGTCACAGCACCACCAAGGAGCACAACACCACCAAGGGACACAGCACCACCAAGGAGCACAACACCACCAAGGGACACAGCACCACCAAGGGGACACAACACCACCAAGGTCACACAGCACCACCAAGGGACACAGCACCACCAAGGAGCACAACACCACCAAGGGGACACAGCACCACCAAGGGGACACAGCACCACCAAGGGGACACAGCACCACCAAGGAGCACAACACCACCAAGGAGGACAACACCACCAAGGGGACACAGCACCACCAAGGGACACAACACCACCAAGGTCACACAGCACCACCAAGGGGACACAGCACCACCAAGGGACACAACACCACCAAGGGGACACAGCACCACCAAGGGGACACAGCACCACCAAGGAGGACAACACCACCAAGGAGGACAACACCACCAAGGGACACAGCACCACCAAGGGTCACAACACCACCAAGGGACACAGCACCACCAAGGGACACAGCACCACCAAGGGACACAGCACCACCAAGGGACACAGCACCACCAAGGGGACACAGCACCACCAAGGACACAACACCACCAAGGGGACACAGCACCACCAAGGGACACAGCACCACCAAGGGTCACAACACCACCAAGGGACACAACACCACCAAGGGGACACAGCACCACCAAGGGGACACAGCACCACCAAGGGACACAGCACCACCAAGGGGACACAGCACCACCAAGGGTCACAACACCACCAAGGGACACAGCACCACCAAGAAGCACAACACCACCAAGGGACACAGCACCACCAAGGGGACACAGCACCACCAAGGGGACACAGCACCACCAAGGAGCACAACACCACCAAGGAGCACAACACCACCAAGGGGACACAACACCACCCAGGGGACACAGCACCACCAAGGGACACAGCACCATCAAGGGACACAACACCACCAAGGGGACACAACCCCACCAAGGGGACACAGCACCACCAAGGGACACAGCACCACCAAGGGGACACAGCACCACCAAGGGACACAGCACCACCAAGGAGCAGAACACCACCAAGGTCACACAACACCACCAAGGGGACACAACCCCACCAAGGAGCAGAACACCACCAAGGTCACACAACCCCACCAAGGTCACACAACCCCACCAAGGGTCACAACACCACCAAGGGTCACAACACCACCAAGGAGGACAACACCACCAAGGGACACAGAACACCACCCAGGGGACACAACACCACCAAGGGGACACAAGGCACCTACAGCACAACACAGCAGAGGCAGCCCAGTGGGGGAGGCAAAGGTTGTCCACAGTGACCAACTGTCAGCCTTGGCTTGGCCAAGGTCAGCCAAGCAAAGCTGCCCCAGGGTCAGGAGTTCCCTCCCAGCCAAGCTCATCCTCCCAGGAAGTGCCAGGGGGGGTTGCTACCAGCCTCAGGACTTTGGTGTGAATCAGAGTTAAAAAAAGCAAATGACATCTGATGTTCTTGGAATTTCAGCTGAGTTATGAATCAGTTTCCCAGCTTGTTCTTATTAAAGTAATTAAATTACCTCCTTGAGTGCTGGAATCTCCTGGGAAACCAGGAGAGTGTTTTCTTCTCTTTGGGGCTTTCAAGCTGGGCTCTGGGATCCCAGCTGATGGTTGGATTTGATCTGGAAAGTCTTTTCCAGCCTCTGAGGTGGGACTTGCCAAGGGCACTGCTGGCCACCCAGTGGCAGGGCAGAAGGCTTGGAGGACCTCAGCAAGCTGCAGGGGGTGACCTGCTCTGGTGGAGCAGCTCCATCCTTGTTCATGGAAGGATCACTGAGCTCGGCCAAGAAAGCCTCTCACCAGCAGCTGCCTCTTCTCAGAGCATCCAAGGATTCCCCACCTGCAGCCCTGCCTTTGTCTTGTGTCCCTACCCACACCAAGGGTAAGCTGAACCTTGGATGCTCATTCCCTTGCTCTCCCTGCCCCCTTTGCTGGAGTGCAAAGTGAAATCCACAGCCAGCTCAGAGATGAACACCCACAGGAGTCCACAGGAGCACTGTGTCCAGCCCTCAGCACAGGAAGGACATGGACCTGATGGAGAGGATCCAAATGCTCAGGGGGTTGGAGCAGCTCTGCTGTGAGGCCAGGCTGAGGGAGCTGGGGGTGGTTCAGCCTGCAGAAGAGAAGGCTCCAGGGGGACCTAGTAGCAGCCTGTCAGGACCTGAAGGGGGCTACAAGAAGGCTGCAGAGGGAATGTTTGCAGACAGGACAAGGGGCAATGGCTTGAAATGAGAGCAGAGGAGACTCAGATTGGATGTTAGGAACGAGTTCTGCACCACGAGGGTGGTGGAACACTGGCACAGGTTGCCCAGGGAGGTGTTTGGGGCCCCATGCCTGGAGATATTCAAGGTGAGGCTCAACAGGGCTCTGGGCAACCTGATCTAGTGGAGGATGTCACAGAATCATGGAATGGTAGAATGGTCTGGGTTGGAAGGGAGCTCTGTCTGCAGCAGGGTTGGACTGAATGACCTTTGGAGGTCCCTTCCAACCCAACCCATTCCATGGTGCTGTGATTTCACAGCCCAGCCCCACACCAAGCTTCATGGATGAAATGGAACAAAGCAAGACAGAAAAGGCCCTGCAGGGCAGCCCAGCTGCTGATCACAGGAGGACTCTGGGTTTAGGACCAGCAGTTCCTGGCCCAGCACTGGGAGAGTGCAGAGATTGATGTCCAGGGCAGGCAGCAGGAGCAAAGAGATGAAGCATTTTTAATTACACTCTGCTTGTAGGATTGATGCTCCCTCCCTCCCTCCCTCCCCCAACCCTTTTTGCTGTGCCATCACCATTCAGCTACTTGTGGAGGATGAGATCCAAGAAGCTGCTTGCCACTAACAGGCAGGGGAAAAGCAGAACAGCCAAAGCCCAGCACAGGTTGTGCTGCTGCTTTGTAACCATCCAGCCCAAACCAGAGCCATGCAAAATGCATGAGCTCCATCTATTAGCAGAGCTGCTCTCAGGTGGCTCCCAGCAGGCCCCCTTGGCACAGAATGAGGTTTGTTGATGTGCAATAACACACACTGTAAACACATCTTAGTATGCATGAGGAGTAGGACCAAAAGCACTCAAGGAAGAGGGCTGGGACAGGAGGAGGTGGTTGGCAAGACCTCCTCTTGCAGCTGAAAGGTGCTCAAGCACTCTGCTGGAATTGCAGGGATCTGCTCTCCTCAGAGGTTGTGGAGGTCAAGGTCTTCCCTTTCCCCTGGCTTAAGGTAAGGGAGGGGAGACAGTGGAACAGGCAGCCCAAGGAGGCTGTGGATGCCTCCTCCCTGGAGGTGTTCCAGGCCAGGCTGGATTTGGCCTTGAGCTACCTGGGCTGGTGGGAGGTGCCCCTGCCCATGGCAGGGGGGGTTGGAGCTGGATGAGCTTCAAGGTCCCTTCCAACCCAACCCATTCTGTGAATCTGTGAAGTGCTGAGTGGTTCAAAACAGGATCATTTCTCCCTCCCCTGCAGCAGGACATTCCCAGAGGAACACCTATCCTGAGACCTCAAAAATCCTCCAAATCCCTAAAAAAAAAAAAAACCAACCCAGGGAGCAGGATGGGAAAGCTCAGCTGGCACAGACAGGGTCTCAGCTCCAGCCCTGCTCCTGGTGCCCCAGCATGCAGCTCCCTGCTCATTCCTTGCACAGCACCACTCTTGTCCCATTCCCAGCACCCAGATTATCCCCAGGGAACACCAGGGGGCGGCTGTCCTGTCCCACCACCCTTCCCTGGGCTGATCCTCAATTTGGAAAGCATTGGAAAGATGGAAAACCACACGTTTGGGGAACACCCAATCCCTCACACGCCTGAAGGGGAACCAGCTTCTTCCTTGCTGTCCTGCTCTGGTTTTATTGCTGTTGTCCCCTTGGATCGAGGCTTTTCCAAAGGAAAAAGCATCAGGGCCGTTTGCAAACAGCACCAGCAGCCTCTTGTGGGCAAGAGAAGACTCAACAGCTGCGAGCACACGAACCTGGGCCATGTGCAAGCTGCCTCTTTGCTCTCTCCAACGGAGAAAGACTTGGGAAAGGAAATAAGGAAAATCCAACCCTCAGCTCTGCCCTCCTCAAGACATCCCCCAGGCAGGATGCCAGCAGTCCATGCTCACCTCTGGAATCCTGTCTCCACAAGTCCTTTCAGACCAATCTCACCACAGAAAATCAGCATCCCAGAATCCCAGCATGAATAGGGTGGGAAGGGAGCTCTGGAGCTCAGCCAGTCCAAGCCCCCTGCTGCAGCAGGGCACCCACAGCAGCTTGCCCAGCAGCACAATGCCCAGGAGGGGTTGGAAGCTCTCCACACAAGGACACTCCACAACCTCTCTGGGCAGCCTGCTCCAGGCCTCCAGCACCCTCACAACAAACAAATTCCTCCTCATCTTCAGATGGAATCTCCTGGGTGCCACTTTGTGCCCTTTGCCCCTTGTGCTGTCCCTGGGCACCACTCAGCAGAGTCTGGCCCCAGCCTCTTGCCCCTCACCCTTTAGCTTGTGCAGATCCCCTCTGGGGCTGCTCTTCTCCAAGCTCAACAGCCTCAGAGCTCTCATCCTTTGCTCCTCACAGAGCTCCTCCAGGCCTCTCAGCATCTTCCCAGTCTCCACTGGACTCCCTCTAGAAGTTCCCTGTCCCTCTGGAACTGGGGAGCCCAGAACTGGACACAATACTCCAGCTGTGGCCTCAGCAGGGCAAAGCAGAGGGGCAGGAGACCCTCCTTGGAGCATCCCCAAGTACATCACCTCTGCTCTAAGAAAACTCTGCTCTGATCTAAGAGAACTGATCAGGAGACGCCTGTAGGAGACATTCCAGCAGAAGGGCTTCACCTGACACAGTCCTCCCATGACTCAGGGATGAGATCAGCTTCCTCTACCTGTTGCAGTCTGCAGGCTGAGTGCTGGCTGCAGGTCCCACTCTGCATAGATAAGGCAGCCCTTATCTCCTCACCAATCCTGTTTGCTCCCCCAGTGTCTCCCACTCAGGGATGATTTTATCTCCCAGTACACGACTGGGGCCACTCACAGCAGATGCCACTCAGCTTGCTTCAGGCTACCCCAGGGTTTACTCAGAGCACTGCCTTTAACCTGCCCTCACTTAGCAAGCACTGGGTAGACACCAGAGATTAAGGACATTAAGGACTGAGCAGACAAACAGGAGACAAACCTCTTGCCCAAGACCATCCAAACCCCAGAGCCGTGCCAGACCCAGCAGCAGAACCTTCTCAGCCCCCAGCAAGCTGGAAGCTGCTAAACCCCACTCCCTCCCCAGCCAAATCCTGCCTGTCCCCACCTCTGCAACCCCACACAATCCTCCCTGCAGCTTCCTGCTGCAGCTTTGTAGGCAAGGTTGGACCCTCCTGAGAGAAGACAGAGCCATAAATGGAGGCTTTATGGAAAGGCCTGAGGTGCCTGGTGGGACATCCACCCCAAAGCTGCTCTCCCAGCTCCTTCACCCTGCCCCCACACCACACCCAGCCCCTTCTCACACAGCTTTTTCCTGGCTTTCCAGCACAAAACAAGTCTCCACTCAGCCCCCTCCCAGGGTCTTCTCCCATTACCCAGCTGGCTGCACGGAGCCAAGTTCAAGCAAACAGGGCAAAGTTCTTCCTTTTTGCTGCAGAAACCTCCCGGCCCCTCCAGCTGCTGAGGAACAAACCAATCCCCAGAGCAAAGGCAACCTTGGCAGCAGATTTGACTCAGCTGATGTTTCTCATTCTCCCAACACCTCCAAAAGGTGGAGAAAATCCCAGGCAGGAGCCAGCCTGGCACATGGCTGCTCCACATCTCCCTTCCCCTCACTCTGGAGAGCAGCCAGGACAAGGCTTTGCAGCTCTGCTTCTGTTGGATGTTTTTTTTTTCTTCCCCCCCCCCCTCCACCTCTCTCTGGGCTGTTAATTCCTAACCAGAGAACACCACCCACACTGCTCAGGTGGCTTCCTGCCTGGAGACCACTTTGTCCTGCCATGGGGGGAACAACTGCAAAGCACACCCCTCCCCCTCCCCAAACAGCCCCCCTCCCCAGTTTAAACTGGTGGTTACCTGTTAACCAGCCCCCCCTCCAAGCTCCCACTTAACCCTCTCAGTTCTGCTGTGGCCTAAATCCACGCTCAGGGTTCTGTTGTTTGGGTTTTTTTGTGGGCATCATCTCCCAAGAAGCAGCTCTGACACATCTGAGCCTCCTGGCCCTGGCTTGAGAGGTCCTTTGTGGCTGTTGGGCTGGGTGGGCTTTAGGGGAAGGCAGTGGTGTTCCTTTCCAAGCTCTTGGAACTTCAGACTTCTCCAGAAGGCTGGGAGGGGAGCTGAGCAATGCTCAGCAAGAGCTAAAGGAGCTGTGGGGGGCAAGAGGCTGGGGCCAGACTCTGCTCAGTGGTGCCCAAGGACAGCACAAGGGGCAAGGGGCACAAACTGGAACCCAGGAGGTTCCACCTGAAGATGAGGAGGAAATTGTTTGGTGTGAGGGTGCTGGAGGGCTGGAGCAGGCTGCCAGAGAGGTTGTGGAGTGTCCTTGTGTGGAGAGCTTCCAACCCCCCCTGGGCATTGTGCTGCTGGGCAAGCTGCTGTGGGTGCCCTGCTGGAGCAGGGGGCTTGGACTGGATGAGCTCCAGAGCTCCCTTCTCACCCCATCCATGTTGGGATTCTGGGATTTTTAGCCTAACTTTTCCTCTTACCCACAGCTGCTGTAATGATCCTTCTTGATCAGAGGATCCCAGGCTTGAGCCTGATTCCTGGTTGAGGCAGGCAAGGAGATTCCTGCAGGGATGAGGGATGCAGTGCTGCTGTGAGATGAGCTGCTCTGGGTGCCCCTGCTTTAGGAGGATGATCTCCAGAGGTCTCTCCCAACCCCATCCATGCTGGGAGTGTATCTGGGCATGGTTACCTCTGAGGGATGTGCAAACCCAGGAGGTGTGTGTGGGGATGGCCCCAGCAGAGCTGCTGCTGGGTCTCTTGGCTGTGCACAGCCAGAGTGAGGATGAGGAAGGAGTTAATTCACAAATTCATCGATCCACAAACTGGTTTGGGTTGGAAGGGACCTTAAAGATCATCTCAACCCCCCTGCCATGGGCAGGGATACCTTCCACTAGCCCAGGATTGCTCAAGGCCTCATCCAACCTGACCCTGAACACCTCCAGGCTTGGCTTAAATCAACAGGAAACTGGTTTAAAAATCCTCTGGAGATAATGTAGAGAAGAATGGTTGTTTCTTGTTGTGCTCTGATTTAGGGAAACCACTTTCTCTCCATGTTTATGCAGCCCCTGCCTCCATAAATCCCAGGATTAGTGCCTGGTTTAGAAGTGATTCCAGGTGATTTAAGGGATTCAGATCTGCAGTGGCGTAGCCAAGCTGGCATCTCACACCAGGGTAAAATAAATAACCACAGGGTGGATGGAGAAGACCTTTTAGACCTTCACCACGACCCAACTCCTGCTCCTCCCCCAAGGAGGCAACAGCAGAGGCTGCAGTGCACACACATCCCCCCCTTCCCCTCCCCAAACTGTCCCCAGGGGAGCTTTTAACCCAATTTAAACATCCTGTGTTAGAGTTGGGATGAAACCTCTCCTCCCAGCTCTGCTGGATGCTCCCTCACCCATGGGGCTGTTTTCTGGCTTCTTGGAATGGATACACCACAAATATTTTGCCCTGCAGGAAGAGCTGGAGTTAAGCCAATGGCCAAGCTGTGCCATGAGGACCCCCAGCTCAGCTCCACTTCCCACTTTCCAACCCAAACAGTGGACCATGACAGCAGCATGTCACAGAATCACAGAATGGTTTGGGTTGGAAGAGGCTTCTAAGATCACCAAGTCCAACCAGCAACCCAACCCCACCATGGACACCAAACCCTGGCCCCAAGTGCCATGGCCACAGGTTTCCTGAACACCTCCAGGGCTGGGGACTCCACCACCTCCCTGAGCAGCCTGTTCCTACCCCTGACCACTCTTGCAGCAAAGAAATTGTTCCTCATCTCCAACCTTAACCTCTCCTGGTGCAAGTTGAGGCCATTTCCTTTCACTCCCTTACTTGATATGAGGGAGAAGAAACTTCTGTCCCCATGTGCAGACAGAGAGGCAGGAGGAGAAGAAGAGGAGACACTTCCCTGTCTGGTTTTTGGAGGAATATTCCTTAGTGCCTGTCTCACACATGCCCAGGAGGCTGGGGAAGCCCTGAGGAGGGTGAAGGTGGCTCACACATGCCCAGGAGGCTGGGGAACCCCTGAGGAGGGTGAAGGTGGTGTCAGCCCATCCACTCTCACCCCCTTGGCTGCAAATCTCATCTTTTATTGTGGTAATTGCCAACACTTCCACCACAGTGGAAATCAAATTGCTCTGGGTGGAGATAAGGCCCAGCCCCATGCCAGGCAGGGGGAGGAACGGTTTTGGAGGTGGGGGAAGGAGCTGTATGGCAGCTTTTGATCACAGGGATGCAGAGGAGAAAGGGATGGGAGCTAGGAGACCAGCTGGGGCTGTAGGTGGTTGGGGTTTGCAGCCTGCAGAGCTGGGCTGTGCTGGTTGGCAGCACCAAGGGGCAGCTGGAAGGGCATCGAGGTTTTGTGCTCCTTGCTTTTGCTCCACCTCTCTCAGCCCCATTTCATCCCAGAGGAATGTTGTCACCTCAGCCTGGCCTGACCCTCAGGCTCATTTCTCCTTTCTCCCCAAAGCTGAGCACATTTGGGGTCTGGAGTGCAGTCTGGGATGGGTTTGAGGTCCAGGACACAGATTGGCAGAGGAGGGAAAGAGCAGCAGGGAGGTGGTGAAGTCCCCATCCATGGAGGTGTCCAAGAAATGTGTGGACCTTTGGGGCCATGGTTTGGTGGCCATGGTGGTGTTGGGTTGATGGTTGGACTGGATGCTCTTGGAGGCCTTTTCCAAACCAAACAATGCTGTGACTCCATGACCTGCCAGCATCCTGCTTCTTCCTACTAAGCCACAAAACCACCCAGCCCTCCATGGCCTCCACAGCCTCACCACCCCAAAAAGCTCCCATCCTGCCCCAGCTGTGGAGCTCTGCACACCTCTGGAGCTGGCTGCATGTCAAGCATGGAAGGATTCCATCAATATTCAAGCAAAATGCTTTCAGCATGACACATGTGGAGGGTGAGCTACACACACCTGAGCTGTGTGGAGGTCACTGCCTGGCTACCACAGCCCCAGGTGCCCTCTGCCTCTGGCTGGGTTGAGGAAGGAAGCTTTGCCCTGGTCACTGGAGGGGAATTCTGGGCTCCAGCAGCCCCTTGGAAAAGCAGGGACGTGTCTGCCTCTGGAGAAGTCAGCTGGCTGCTGACAGGAGTTGCTCAACAATCCCATGGGAGAGGCATCTCCGGTGAAAGGGTTGTGCAAATCCACCATGAGTGTCTCATGTGCAGCTGCTCAGCAGCTCCATGGACTCTCTTCTCCTCCTTTTCCTCTGCCTGAGGACAACCTGAGGACCAAGCTGGCTTGACCACCTGCCCCCCCTGCACAGCAGGATCCCATACATCCAACAGGAGGAGGAGGAGTCTCTGCTATCATGGAGTCATGGAATTATTTCAGTTGGAAAAGGCCTCTAAGGTCATCCAGTCCAGCACCAACCCAGCACCACCATGGACACCACCACCTCCCTGGGCAGTGCCAATGTCCCAGCTCCAAGCTCAGTCACCTTGTGTGATGCCATCACCCATGGGTGCTGCTCTCCAGCTCCAGGTCCCTGGGAGCAGCCTCTGGTGCTGCCCCTTTGCTCCCCTATGAGTTCCTGGCTTGGAGACAAGATCTCCACTTTTGGGGACCCACAGCACAGGTGATGGAGTCCCCATGCTTGGAGGTGTTCAAGAAACCTGTGGCCATGGCATTTGGGTCCATGGTTTGGTGGCCATGGTGGTGTTGGGTTGATGCTTGGACTGGAGGATCTCAGAGGACTTTTCCAACCCAAACAATTCTCTGACTCTATGCCCCACAGCTCAGGAAGAGAGGAAGGAGCCCAGCCCTTGGGTGTCTGTGTGGGATCCAGCTCCCTTCAAAGCAGCTTTTCCTGACAGCCCTGACAACAGCAGCATCTTGGCTTGATCAGAGGGAAACTCTGCTGGGGAAGGGAGCAGAAGAGCCCCAAAAAAGCTTTGCTCTGAGGGATGATGTAACCACACTTCCCTCCTCAAAGACCCAGGATGAATTATTTAGACCTGTAGAGCAGCAGCTCTGCTGAATTATTTAGGAGGATTTGGATTTGTAGGCCAATGAAGCAGAAGCAAACTGAGCTGAGCAGCACATTGAATAGTCCCAAGAGGAAGCCAGGGCCTCTTTTTCCCCCCTCTTTGTTTTTTTTTTGTCTTTCTCCTGGTAAACAGGAGAGAAACAGCCTGACCAACATTTGGGGTGAGTCCCGGGAGGGAGGGCAGGAAGAGTCAGGCAAACTGCTCCTTGCAGCAGAATATTTTCTCTTTTTTTGCTGCCCAACTGGTTACTGATGTGTGTGTGTGTGCAGGGCTGGGAGATAAGCATTGCATAATCCAGTGAGTAATGCCAGGAGGAGGAGGAGGAGGAGGAGGAGGAGGGGGAGGAGGAGAGAAGCAAAAAAAGGCTGCAAGAGGGAAAACCTCTGCTCCTCTCTATGTGATTGGAAATCCTGCTCCAGGCTGGGATGGCACAGGGGCTGGGGAGGCTTCAGCTTTGCAGCTGATGTCTGTTTCTGACCCCAGATTTAATGTCCAGCTCAAGCTCCTGAAGGTGACCCCAGGTTAAATGCCCACCTCCAGCTCCTGCAGGTGACCCCAGATTTAATGCCCAGCTCAAGCTCCTGAAGGTGACCCCAGTTTTAATGCCCAACTCCTAGAGAGGACCTCAGATTTGATGCCCATCTCCAGCTCCTGTATGTGACCCCAGATTTAATGCTCACCTCCAGCTCCTGCAGGTGACCCCAGATTTAATGCCCACCTCCAGCTCCTGTATGTGACCCCAGATTTAATGCCCACCTCCAGCTCCTGCAGGTGACCCCAGATTTAATGCTCACCTCCAGCTCCTGTATGTGACCCCAGATTTAATGCCCACCTCCAGCTCCTGCAGGTGACCCCAGATTTAATGCCCACCTCCAGCTCCTGTATGTGACCCCAGATTTAATGCTCACCTCCAGCTCCTGAAGGTGACCCCAGATTTAATGCTCACCTCCAGCTCCTGCAGGTGACCCCAGATTTAATGCCCACCTCCAGCTCCTGTATGTGACCCCAGATTTAATGCTCACCTCCAGCTCCTGCAGGTGACCCCAGGTTTAATGCCCAACTCCTAGAGGTGACCCCAGGTTTAATGCCCACCTCCATCTCTTGGGGGTTGCCCACCCACTCTCCCCACCTCCAGCCACCAAGATGCCATCCCTCAGCTCCTTCCATGATGCATAAAGCAGGGTTTGGGGCTCAGGGTGCTCTGGAGGATAACAAATCTGAGGCTCTGTGTGTTTGCCTCTTGTCTTGGATGCCTCCAGGAGCTAAATTTCCCAGCTTCTCTTTCTGACCCTGGGGACCAGAAACTGTTTGCTATCAGAGCTCCTGCAATGAAATGGCTCCAGGGTGATGCTTGAGAAGAACTCCTGGTGGCATGAGAGGGAGCTGGAACCAGACAAGCAAAGACTTTGTGATGTGGCCAGGGGTGTCCAGCTGCCAGAGACCCAGATTAGCATCACAGATCAATACTGAGATCCTTGCAGGGTCTCAGCAGTGTTTTGCAACTCCACTGGGCAGAGGAAGCTGCTTTGTTTGACTGGGAAAGCAAACTTGGCTCTCAGGCTCTGGGGACTGAGTCTGGGCTTGTCTCTGTTTTTTAACACCAAGCAGAGGAAGAGGCTGAAGAGCTACCAGAGAGCTGAGATGTGCTCTGGTCATTAATTTTAATGGGAAAGGAGAGGAAGAATCCCAGAAGTGGAAGACGAAATTTCAGTCTGGCTGTGCAAGATGTTTTTCTCATGACCTTTTGGGATTGGGGTTTGGGTTTTTTTCTCTCTCTCTCCCTCTCTCTTCTTTTATTTTTTTTTTTTTTTAGATGGGATTGAGATCAGAGCTGCTGGCTGCTTCTCAAGGCTCCAGAAAAAGGGAGCTGGGAGCAGAGTGGGCTTGAAGTCACCAAGGGAAAGTCAGCTGCTAGGCTGGGAAAGCCACATGGAGTTTGCTTTTCATTCCAGCTTTGCCTGGCTTGGTTGCACCTAAAATTACAGAGTGTGGCAGGAAGAGGAGGGCTGTGGGTGCCACGTTGCTTCCCTTCCACCCCACCAGGCAGGCTGTGGTCTGAGGGGATTCTCCCTTCCACCTCCACCCAAAGGATGCTGAGCCCTGGCTGGAAATGGCTTTGTGCAGCACAATGAGGCCAATGTCACTGCCAGGGATATCAGCTGGTGGCTTGGCCACAGCAGGGCTGAGCTGATTAATATGCAGCAGGCCCTGCACAACAGCCTTGCAAAGCTTAGAGCAAAGCCTACAGGACACAGAAGTAGCCACAACTAGCCAGGATCCTCCTTGGCTGCAGACATAAGCTCCCCTCTGGCTGCCTTCAACATCCCTGCTGTAGCATTTCCTCCTCTCTGTCTGCCTTGAACATCTCTGCTGTAGCATTTCCTCCTCTCTGGCTGCCTTGCACATCTCTCCTGTAGCATTTCCCCTCTCTGGCTGCCTTGAACATCTCTGCTGTAGCATTTCCCCTCTCTGTCTGCCTTGCACATCTCTCCTGTAGCATTTTCCCCCTCTGTCTGCCTTGAACATCTCTGCTGTAGCATTTCCCCTCTCTGTCTGCCTTGAACATCTCTCCTGTAGCATTTCCCCTCTCTGTCTGCCTTGCACATCTCTGCTGTAGCATTTCCCCCCTCTGTCTGCCTTGAACATCTCTCCTGTAGCATTTCCCCCCTCTGTCTGCCTTGAACATCTCTCCTGTAGCATTTCCCCCCTCTGTCTGCCTTGAACATCTCTGCTGTAGCATTTCCCCCCTCTGTCTGCCTTGAACATCTCTCCTGTAGCATTTCCCCCCTCTGTCTGCCTTGAACATCTCTCCTGTAGCATTTCCCCTCTCTGTCTGCCTTGAACATCTCTCCTGTAGAATTTCCTCCTCTCTGTCTGCCTTGAACATCTCTGCTGTAGCATTTCCTCCTCTCTGTCTGCCTTGAACATCTCTGCTGTAGCATTTCCCCTCTCTGTCTGCCTTGAACATCTCTCCTGTAGCATTTCCTCCTCTCTGTCTGCCTTGAACATCTCTGCTGTAGCATTTCCCCTCTCTGTCTGCCTTGCACATCTCTCCTGTAGCATTTCCCCTCTCTGGCTGCCTTCAACATCTCTCCTGTAGCATTTCCCCTCTCTGGCTGCCTTCAACATCTCTCCTGTAGCATTTCCCCTCTCTGGCTGCCTTCAACATCTCTCCTGTAGCATTTCCCCTCTCTGACTGCCTTGCACATCTCTGCTGTAGCATTTCCCCTCTCTGGCTGCCTTGAACATCTCTCCTGTAGCATTTCCCCTCTCTGTCTGCCTTGCACATCTCTCCTGTAGCATTTCCCCTCTCTGGCTGCCTTGAACATCTCTCCTGTAGCATTTCCCCTCTCTGGCTGCCTTGAACATCTCTGCTGCAGCATTTCCCCTCTCTGGCTGCCTTCAACTTCTCTCCTGTAGCATTTCCCCTCTCTGGCTGCCTTGCACATCCCTGCTGTAGCATTTCCCCTCTCTGGCTGCCTTCAACATCTCTCATGTAGCATTTCCCCTCTCTGGCTGCCTTGAACATCTCTCCTGTAGCATTTCCCCTCTCTGTCTGCCTTGCACATCTCTCCTGTAGCATTTCCCCTCTCTGGCTGCCTTCAACATCTCTCCTGTAGCATTTCCCCTCTCTGGCTGCCTTCAACATCTCTCCTGTAGCATTTCCCCTCTCTGGCTGCCTTCAACATCTCTCATGTAGCATTTCCCCTCTCTGGCTGCCTTGAACATCTCTCCTGTAGCATTTCCCCTCTCTGGCTGCCTTGAACATCTCTCCTGTAGCATTTCCTCCTCTCTGTCTGCCTTGAACATCTCTCCTGTAGCATTTCCCCTCTCTGTCTGCCTTGAACATCTCTGCTGTAGCATTTCCCCTCTCTGTCTGCCTTGCACATCTCTCCTGTAGCATTTCCCCTCTCTGGCTGCCTTGAACATCTCTCCTGTAGCATTTCCCCTCTCTGGCTGCCTTCAACATCTCTCCTGTAGCATTTCCTCCTCTCTGTCTGCCTTGAACATCTCTGCTGCAGCATTTCCCCTCTCTGGCTGCCTTCAACTTCTCTCCTGTAGCATTTCCCCTCTCTGTCTGCCTTGCACATCCCTGCTGTAGCATTTCCCCTCTCTGGCTGCCTTCAACATCTCTCATGTAGCATTTCCCCTCTCTGGCTGCCTTGAACATCTCTCCTGTAGCATTTCCCCTCTCTGGCTGCCTTGAACATCTCTCCTGTAGCATTTCCCCTCTCTGGCTGCCTTGCACATCTCTCCTGTAGCATTTCCCCTCTCTGACTGCCTTGCACATCTCTCCTGTAGCATTTCCCCTCTCTGTCTGCCTTGCACATCTCTGCTGTAGCATTTCCCCTCTCTGTCTGCCTTGCACATCTCTCCTGTAGCATTTCCCCTCTCTGACTGCCTTGAACATCTCTCCTGTAGCATTTCCCCTCTCTGGCTGCCTTGAACATCTCTGCTGTAGCATTTCCCCTCTCTGACTGCCTTCAACATCTCTCCTGTAGCATTTCCCCTCTCTGGCTGCCTTGCACATCTCTCCTGTAGCATTTCCCCTCTCTGGCTGCCTTGAACATCTCTGCTGTAGCATTTCCCCTCTCTGGCTGCCTTGCACATCTCTCCTGTAGCATTTCCCCTCTCTGGCTGCCTTGCACATCTCTCCTGTAGCATTTCCCCTCTCTGACTGCCTTGAACATCTCTCCTGTAGCATTTCCCCTCTCTGACTGCCTTGAACATCTCTGCTGTAATCTACCTGCCCAGCAGAAACCAGCAAAGACCAAATGCTTGTTCCTGTCTGCTGCATTTCCTTCAGGCCTGCCTTCAGCCCATCCAATCATGCCTTGAGTGTTGTATTTGGTTTTGGGGCCCCAAGAAGGAAGCTGAGGTGCTGGAGTGTGCCCATAGAGGGGAAATAGAGCTGGGGAAGGGTCTGGTGAGGAGCAGCTGAAAGACTTGGGCCTGAAGAAGAGGAGGCTGAAGGGAGACTTTTGGGGTCTCTAGAACTCCCTGAAAGGAGGTTGGAACCATGTGGAGCTGGTCTCTTTTGCCAAGGATGAGAGGAAACAGCCTCAGGTCACACCAGGGGAGGGTTAGGTTGGAGATGAGGAAGAATTTCTTTGCTGCAAGAGTGGTCAGGGGTTGGAACAGGCTGCCCAGGGGGGTGGTGGAGTCCCCAGCCCTGGAGGTGGTCATAGCTCCATAGGAAATGTCATTAAACACACCCACCGCTTGCTTTGGTCACTCCTCTGATTATCTTGAGACACCCTCAGAGAGCAGTAAATTGGTAGGAGCTGAATTACACCAAATTTAAGTGGGTTTGGAAATAAACTCTTAGGGGAAAAGAAAAAAAAAAAAGGAAGGGAGGGGGCAAGAGGAGGGGGAGGAGGAAAAACCTCCCCTCTTTGTTATTCCTCCTTTTCCTTTGTCCCAAAAGACAAAGGGGGAAGGGACTCCTGTTCCATCCATCCATGCAAATCCACTTAGGGATGCATCCAGGATGAGTAAGGAAGCCTGGGAGGAAGTGGAAGGGAGCAGTGAGTGACTCACTCACTACCTGTGCCCCAAACCTGGCACTGCCAGCAGCAGCCAGAGGTGCCAGACTGCAGCCAGGCAGCTCACCCCCCCTCTGGCCCAGGGCACCCCCCAGGAACAAGCTGCTGGTGTTGCATTGCCTGGTTGCAGGCAGGGCGGAAATTGGAGTAGTTTAGCTTTGCTTTGCTTTGCTTTGCTTTGCTTCGCTTCGCTTCGCTTCGCTTCGCTTCGCTTTGCTTCGCTTCGCTTCGCTTCGCTTTGCTTCGCTTCGCTTCGCTTCGCTTCGCTTTGCTTTGCTTCGCTTTGCTTTGCTTCGCTTTGCTTTACTCTGCTTCGCTTTGCTTTGCTTCACTTTGCTTTACTCTGCTTTGCTTCACTTTGCTTTACTCTGCTTTGCTTCGCTTTGCTTCCCTTTGCTTCGCTTTGCTTTGCTTTGCTTTGCTTCACTTTGCTTTGCTTTGCTTCGCTTTGCTTTGCTTCACTTTGCTTTACTCTGCTTTGCTTCGCTTTGCTTCACTTTGCTTTGCTTTGCTTCGCTTTGCTTCATTTTGCTTCACTTTGCTTTGCTTTGCTTTGCTTTGCTTTGCTTCACTTTGCTTTACTCTGCTTTGCTTTGCTTCACTTTGCTTTGCTTTGCTTTGCTTTACTCTGCTTTGCTTCACTTTGCTTTGCTTCACTTTGCTTTACTCTGCTTTGCTTCGCTTTGCTTCACTTTGCTTTGCTTTGCTTCGCTTTGCTTCATTTTGCTTCACTTTGCTTTGCTTTGCTTTGCTTTGCTTTGCTTCACTTTGCTTTACTCTGCTTTGCTTCGCTTTGCTTCCCTTTGCTTTGCTTTGCTTTGCTTTGCTTCACTTTGCTTCGCTTTGCTTCGCTTTGCTTTGCTTCACTTTGCTTTGCTTTGCTTCGCTTTGCTTTACTCTGCTTTGCTTCGCTTTGCTTCACTTTGCTTTGCTTTGCTTGACTTTGCTTTGCTTTGCTTTGCTTTGCTTCACTTTGCTTTACTCTGCTTTGCTTCGCTTTGCTTCACTTTGCTTTGCTTTGCTTTGCTTTGCTTCACTTTGCTTTACTCTGCTTTGCTTTGCTTCACTTTGCTTTACTCTGCTTTGCTTTGCTTCGCTTTGCTTTGCTTTGCTTTGCTTTGCTTCACTTTGCTTTACTCTGCTTTGCTTCGCTTTGCTTCACTTTGCTTTGCTTTGCTTCGCTTTGCTTTGCTTTGCTTTGCTTTGCTTCACTTTGCTTTGCTTTGCTTTGATTTGATTTGATTTGCTTTGCTTTGCTTTGCTTTGCTTTGCTTTGCTTTGCTTTGCTTTGCTTTGCTTCGCTTTGCTTTGCTTTGCTTTGCTTTGCTTCGCTTCGCTTTGCTTTGATTTGATTTGCTTTGCTTTGCTTCGCTTCGCTTTGCTTTGCTTTGCTTTGCTTTGCTTTGCTTTGCTTCACTTTGCTTTGCTTTGCTTCACTTTGCTTTGCTTTGCTTTGCTTTGCTTTGCTTTGCTTTGCTTCACTTTGCTTTACTCTGCTTTGCTTTGCTTCACTTTGCTTTACTCTGCTTTGCTTTGCTTCACTTTGCTTTGCTTTGCTTTGCTTCACTTTGCTTTACTCTGCTTTGCTTTGCTTCACTTTGCTTTGCTTTGCTTTGCTTTGCTTTGCTTCGCTTTGCTTTGCTTTGCTTCACTTTGCTTTACTCTGCTTTGCTTCGCTTTGCTTCACTTTGCTTTGCTTTGCTTCGCTTTGCTTTACTTTGCTTCACTTTGCTTTACTTTGCTTTGCTTTGCTTTGCTTCACTTTGCTTTGCTTTGCTTTGATTTGATTTGATTTGATTTGATTTGATTTGATTTGATTTGCTTTGATTTGCTTTGCTTTGATTTGCTTTGCTTTGCTTTGCTTCGCTTTGCTTTGCTTTGCTTCGCTTCGCTTTGCTTTGATTTGCTTTGCTTTGCTTTGCTTCGCTTCACTTTGCTTTGCTTTGCTTCACTTTGCTTTGCTTTGCTTTGCTTTGCTTTGCTTTGCTTTGCTTCACTTTGCTTTGCTTTGATTTGATTTGCTTTGCTTTGCTTT
>NC_072047.1:1004521-1144521 GCF_027791375.1 Indicator indicator
CTCCCTCTCTGCTGGCTGCTTTCCCTGGCCTCTTGCCTCTCTTCCCCAACAGCTTTGCCAGGTTGAATCCCAGTGCTAGGCAGGAATGGACACAGCAATGGTCCAAATCCAGCCACGTTTATCCAAAGCTCCTCTCTCATCTCCTCTTGGAGCCCTCAGCACAGCACACACAGGGACCTGTCGGAGTGGGGCCAGAGGAAGCCACAACAAGGATCCAGGGGTAGAAGCCCTCTGCTGTGAGGCCAGGCTGAGAGAGCTGGGGTTGTTCAGCCTGGAGAAGGGAAGGCTCCAGGGAGACCTTCTGGTGGCCTTTCAGTGATTCAGTTAGAAAGCTGGAGACAGAGTTTTGAGCAGAGCCTGTTCTTGTGACAGGACAAGGGGGAATGGTTTGAACTCGAAGAGGGAGATTCAGACTGGAGAGAAGGGAGAAATGTTTGACATGGGGGGTGGTGAGACCCTGTCTCAGCTTGCCCAGAGAGGTAGGAGATGCCCCATCCCTGGCACCATCCCAGGTCAGGCCGTTTGGGGCTCCAAGCAGCCTGCTCCAGCTGGGGATGTCCCTGCTGGCTGCACGGCTTCGGACTGGATGAGCTTTAAAGGTCCCTTTCCACCCAAACCAGTCCATGATTCCACGATTCTAGGATTCTAGGACTCTCTCTTTTACCATCTGAGCAAGCAAAAGACACACACACACCCCCACCCCCCATCCCAACCCTCCCTTTTCCCAACCCACCAACGGCCCCTTGGAGCCGGATCGGGGTCTGGGACACTCCGAAGAGCCGGGGAGCGGTGGGAGGTGATAGGACCCATGGAGGTGGGGACTGGGACACCCGGAGGGCCGGGACACAAAGGCGCGGGGCTGGTTGGGGCGGGGGGGCGCAGCGGGGCGGGCCGATGCGCGGCTCCTCCTCCGCCGCCGCGCCGGGGATGCTGCGGCCGGGCAGGCACCGGGAGCCCCGCGGAGCTCCGCGCTGAGGACAGGCACCGGCCACCCGAGGTGGGACACGGAGGGGACACGGGGGGAATGCGGGAGAAAGGGCTTCGTCCTCCGGGCGGAGGAACAGGGGACTAAGGTTGGTTGGGTTCTGGTTGTTTTGGTTTTGTTTATTTTTTTTGGTGGGGGGGAGTCTGAGCTGCGCGGCCGCGGTTTCTCCCCGGGGAAAGGGGACTTCGGGGGTAAGCGGCACAACGGGCACCGTGCCCCTGGCCGTGCAGCTTTAACCAGCCCAGCCCCGCGGTGACAGCGAGCCAAGGTCGGGCACAAAGGGTCGGAGCCGCTGCCCGAGCCCGAGGGGTCGGAGCTGGCCGGGGGGAGCGGCTCCAACGCTTGAGCTCCCTGGACGTGTGTCTGTGTGTCCTGTCCGTCCCCCGCAAAAAACAACAACCACCACCGGACTGCGCATCCCCCTGCCAGCGGCTCCCACAAAGGCTCAGCTCCGGCTTTTCCACTTCCTTCTGAAGTCTGGAAAAGTTCTTTTCAAGGCAGAGGGAAAAATTGTGCGTGTTCAGCACCTTGGCTCCGGCTGCTTCAGGTTACACAGTCCCCAAACCGCGGGCAGAGCCAGACAGGAGCCAGATGCCTTTGGTTTGTTGTCATGAGCCTTGAGCCATCCTCGGGAAAGGGGCTGCCTGCCTCTGCCTGGGAATTGTTTCCTGGTTTAGTGCCTGTGGAAGGATGGATGGGCAGCAAGAGGGACGGCAGCGTGGATAGGAGAGGGTTAGTGAGCACGGAGGCTGGCGTGGGCATCGGGCACCTCTGTGTGCAAATAGTGACTGCAGCTGGAGGTGGCTGAGAGTGAGGCCAAGGAAATGTTTTAGCCTTTCTTTGGGTGCTTGTAGCCAGACAGGTCTGGGGGGGCTTTCCTCGGGGTGTCTGTGAACCCTGGGCAGGATTTGTGCCTGGCTTTGCACACCTGGGGAGGAGGTCATTGCTTGACTGGAGAATGTACCGCTCTCAGGGGTGCCCACCTCAGGTCCTAGCATATCAGGGATTAATCTCTGTCTTTAGAAGCAGTCCTGGAGCGTTGCTGTGGCAGAAGCCAGCTCTGGGCTGTCACTTCTCACCTCGCTGATGCTCTCTGTTCAGTGCCAGCTCTGCACAGCCCTGCAGCTGCTGGCTCTGCTGGGGACAAGCGTGGAGCTAGGTCCCAGGCTCGGTGCTCCACACTCCCTTCCCTGCTCAGTCCACTCTGGAGTTTGTATCTTGCCACCTCCAAATACCTGCTTGGGCTCAGCAGAGAGCACCCCTCCTTCTGGTTCAGGGCTATTTGACCACGGGGACAGCTTCCCAGTGGTGTGGCAGGAAGGTCCCACACACAGAAGTAGGCTCAGGATTGTGGGGGAGCCCTGACAGCTCCCACCCAGCCACCCCAGCTCTGATTCCCCACACACTGTGTGTGTGCCCACACACACAGAATCACAAAATGCCAGGTTGGAAGGGACACCAAGGACCCTCTGGTCCAACCTTTGATCCATACCTCAATCTCAGTGGTGGTACCACTGCATCCCTGCTACGAACCTGCTTCTCCCAAGGGCTTTGCATTTGTCTTCTCCCTGTCCCTTTCTGCTAACACCCCCCTGACCCCTGCACGGTCGCTTTCCAGCAGTGCCAAGCCCTGGGCATTTCCTCAGGCAACGCTGCTCCAGCAGAGCAGTTCTGAGAGGGCTTCTCTCTAAAGCCGAGGCTCATGGACTCGTTACAGTGCAGAGGGACCAGCACCTGGCCCGTTTTCCCCAGCAGGTACATTGCCACAGCAGTTACCAGGGCTTTCCAAGCTCCTCCTGAGCCCTTGTTTTCCTCCCCGAGAGCTCAACGCGAGCAGGACTAAAAGTCCTCTCCGGCCTCTACTTATCTGTCCTCCCTGATAGCATCACTCCAGACGCTGCTCAACCTCCCTTTGAAATCCCTGCCAGGGCAGAGCCCGCCCGGCTGCTCCTCTCCTTGGCCCCAACCTCCCCTCCCACACCAGCTGCAGTCCCGGCCGCGCACCGTTGCCGTGTCGCGATATTGCCGACCTGCCCGCCTGCAGCCGGGCTCTCCCGAGGGTCCCTCTGGTAGCCATTCTGTGCTACCACCCCCCCATCCCCCCCCTCCCCCCCCCCCTCCCCGCTTCCACCCCGTGCAATTAATCAGCAGGGCCATTAATCAGCAGGACAAAGAATTGTAAGTGCAGGATCCTCGGAGCAGTCAGCCTGGGGGGGCCGATTGGCGGCAGCTGCAGAAGTGCTCTGGGGGAACACAATCGCAGGCTACGGGGGGCGAGGGGGGGATGCTCGCAGCTCCCTGCCACACTTGGGATGCTGTGGCAGCTCCCTCGCTCCTAGCTCCCCCGGGTGACCCCCTCCCCATGGCACCTCGGGCTGCTAAATTGGTCTTGAGTGGTTCGGGTTTTTTTCCACCCACCCCTTAGTCACTCTCCCCTGGCAGGCAGCGCTGCGGAGCGGTGGGAGGCAAATGAATGTGAAAACTCCGGCAGGAAAATGAGGTTTCCAGCAAAGCCAGCTCCCCTCTGAGCCACCAAAGCAGGCGTAGGGACTTCCAGGGCAGGCTTCCCGTGGTCACAGGATCACAGAATGGGTAGGGGTTGGAAGGGACCTCTGGACGTCATCCAGCCCAGCCCTCCCACCAGAGCAGGTCCGTCTAGAGCAGGCTGCACCAGAGGGTGTCCAGGAGGGCTCTGAATGACTAGAGAGTGGAGACTCTGCCACCACTCTGGGCAGCCTGTTCCAGAGCTCCACCACCCTCAGAGAAGGTCCTCCTCATGCTTAGGTGGAATTGATGACGGTCTACAGGGTGGACCTCCTAATCCAGCCCGGGGCACTGGAGAAAGATGGGAAGCAGGGCTGGGGATGCTGCCCCAGTGAGCTTGCTGCTGCTCTCCCATGCTGTGCCTCCTGCAGCCCTTGCTCTGATGATCTCCTTGGCCCTAGAGCACTGTTTCCCCCCCTTTTGAAAGCCTCTGCTTTGCTGCAGGCAGGTACAGTCATGCTCAGCACACTCTCTGGCGAGGCATCTGCGGCATGCAGCAGGGTGGGCAGCCACAGAGCAGCCACGCTGAGCACTGCAGGGAGCAGCAACCCAGCATGGAGGGCTGGCTGGTGGGTCTGCTTCCTTTGAGACCATCCCAACCACCCCATCCCCCTACCTCCAACAGCAAGAGCTGAGCTCCAGGCTTGCTCCTGAGGATGCTCAGTCGCCCACAGCCGTGCCAGCAGAGCTCAGAGCCCGAGGTGCAAGGTGCTGCGTGGACAAGTGTGAAGAGATAGTATCACTGCAGCCATTTCAGGAAACTGCTGCTAAAATTGCTCCTGGAAGCACAGGCTGGCACAGACAAGCCCATGGCCCTCTGCTGCTCCCTCCTATCTGGTGACAGAATGAGAGGAAATGACCTGAAATTGTGCCAGGGGAGGGTTAGGTTGGAGATTAGTGGAGTGGTCAGGGATTGGCACAGGCTGCCCAGGGAGGTGGTGGAGTCCCCAGCCCTGGAGGGGCTCAAGAAAGCTGTGGCCATGGCACTTGGGGCCAGAGTTTGGTGGCCATGGAGGGGTTGGGTTGCTGGTTGGACTGGGTGGTCTTAGAGGCCTTCTCCAACCCAAACAATTCCATGATTCTATGATTCTCTAACATGGCCATGGACCTTAATCCTCCAGAGTTAAAGGGAGCTTTGCACTGATGGGAAACTCACAGCCTGGGTTTTTTTCTAGTCCCCCCAGCCACTGACTTCAATTTGTGTTTAGAGATGTTGCTGTCTCCTGAGAGGTCTTAAAAATCCACCCCCTGCCTCACAGAATTGATGCTCTACCTCCAATGCCTGCCCTTGGGGTTTGCTGTGGTGTGGTTTTCCCAAGCTCTCTGGGCATCAGGCTGCATAGCAGGTCCTCAGTGGAAGGCAGAAAGGTGCAGGGAGGAGGAATGGAGCACCCAGGCTGGGGAGAAGAGTGGTGAGGGGCATGTGGCAGGGAGAAGGATGGGAGGAGGAGGCATGGAGCACCCAGGCTGAGGAGAAGAGTGGTGAGGGGCATGTGGTAAGGAGAAGGATGGAAAGAGGAAGCATGGAGCACCCAGGCTGAGGAGAAGAGTAGTGAGGGGCATGTGGTAGGGAGAAGGATGGAAAGAGGAAGCATGGAGCACCCAGGCTGAGGAGAAGAGTGGTGAGGGGCATGTGGTAGGGAGAAGGATGGAAAGAGGAAGCATGGAGCATCCAGGCTGAGGAGAAGAGTGGTGAGGAGCATGTGGCAGGAGGTGGGCAGGACCAGAGCATTGCCATTAGGGATTAGCTAAAAATAGCAGGGAGTGTACAAAGATTTGGCACGTGGGTCACAAAGTCTTTCCTCTGCACATTGTTTGCTACTATCAGGGGGGTTGTGCTCGCTGACTTCATTAAGAAAAGCCTCTCCTGGAGCAGATTTCCTTCAACAACTCATTTCTGGGGAGCCCTGGATGTGCAGACATGTGGCCAGTACCTGGCTTTGGAGAGGAAGACCTTGGGGAGGGACAGGGACACCCTTGTAGCACAGGCAGCACTGGGATTACTCCAGAGCTGTGGGAACAAATGCTGCCCATGCATGGCTTTGCAGCTGGGGTCTCTCAACAGCAGCTTTAGGCTTCAGACCTTCCTCTTCCTCACACACACACACAGCTGGAAGGTCTCAGCATATCTCCTTGGCAGGGTAAAGGCCTCTGTGCAAGGCAGCTCCTTCCAGCAGAGGGTAGCAATGCCTGTGCACACTCTGCTCCTTGGCAGAAGAGGATTTTAAATCATTGATGAAAGAGCCTCACCTCCTGAGGGTCTGGTTTCTGGAGAACCAAGCACCCCTCCCCCCCAGGGCACTGGCAGTGCTCAGGTCTGAGAGCTGGAGGAGCTGCAGCTGGGCACTTGTTGCCCTCTTGCTGGAAGAGAGCCTCCAAGAAGTCCATCCTGTGCTTTGCCTGTTCCCTCAGAGTGTATCAAGGCTTCCTTAATCTAGGAGGGATGAATTTGGCCAGTTGCCATATTGCCTGGGCAAAGAGAAGCACCACAGGTAGCTGAGGGCTTGAGCAGCCAGCTCTGCTCATGAGGACATGAGTTGGGGCTGGCCCTCCTGGGACACTGGAAGGAACATAGAGTGATGGAATGGTTTGGGTTGGAAGGGACCTCCAAAGGCCATCCAGTCCAACCCCCCTGCAGGGACATCCTCCACCAGATCAGGTTGCTCAGAGCCCTGTTGAGCTTCACCTTGAGTATATCCAGGGATGGGGCTTCAAGCACCTCCCTGGGCAACCTGTTGCAGTGTTCCAGCAGCCTGATGGAGCAGAGCTTGCTCCTCACATCCAATCTCATCCTGCTCTGCTCTCATTTCAAGCATCTGGAGCTGGAATTGCCTTTCAGCAGCTGCCTCAGCAGAGATGCTCCTCTGAAGTGCAAGTGTTTAGGGTTCCCAACAACAAAATGACATCCCAGTAAGCCAGTTCTGGATCATCTCCTCTAAAAGGTTAATTGAATATTCCTTGCAGCCCTGATGTACATTTCTCTGGTGAGAGAATTGCTCTGTTTGGCAGCCAAGGGGTGGCTCTCACAATGGGCCAAGTTTGGGGGGGGGGGGGGAAGGAAAATAAAAACAAAGAGGAAAGAGGAGGAGGAAAAGCAGAAGCAAGAACTGAATTTGCCTTTTCTCTTTGTTGCTTTTCTCTTGCCACTGCTCTGTTAGAGCAGAGCAAGGAGAGGGAGATGTAACACTCTGGAAAGCAAGGCAGGGAGCTGAAGGATGAGAAGACAGCAAAGCAAAGCAGGGAGCTGAAGGAGGGGAAGACAGCAGCAGCCAAGCAGATGCTTGTCACAGCAGGGACTGAGTCTGAGTCTTCCCCAGCAGGCAGAAGTTGCCTTTCCTCAGCTCTCTCTTGGCTGAGTGTCATGCAGGGTACAAAAATACTCAGCACTTAGACCAAGCAGAGTGCAGCTGGTGCCACAACCAAGGAAGGGGAGCACAGGAACAGGGCACAGCTCCCTCCTGCAGCTCAGGTGGTGTGAAGCAAGCACAGGCTTGAGATGGAGAAGTTTAGTTTGCAGGAAGGTCCTGCCTCAGAGGAATTCTTCCTCTGATACTCTCAGAGGTTGCTAAGGAGAGAGGTTGAGGGTTTGCAGCTGCTGCCAGGGTCACTCATCTCCCCTCTTGTTGCTTTGGGGAGCAGATGAAGCTCCCCACTGCAGCAGCCAGAGGCCAGCCTGTGACTTAGGAGGGTGGTGAGAGGTTGCCCAAAGAAGTTGTGGATGCCTCAGCCCTGGAGGTGTTCAAGACCAAGCTGGATGAGGCTTTGAGCAAGCTGCTCCAGGAGGAGGTGTCCCTGGCCATGGAACTGGATGATCTTTAAGGTCCCTTCCAACTCAGGCCATTCTGTGACTCCAGGAGCATGTCCCAGGAGAACCAGCCCTCCCTCATGCCCTCAAGAGCATTGCTGCCTGCTCATGTCCTCAGCTACCTGCCCATGATGGTTGAGGAAAGAGCAATGGAGAGCAGCTGGTGGGTCCATGACCCCTGACAGTGCTGAGGTTGCACATGAGCACAGCAAGGCTGAGGGAGAAGCAGCACAGATTTGTGTTATGATCCCCAGATACGTCAAGAAGGTGCCCAAAAGGCTCAGCAAGAGGTGAAGGAGCAGAAAAGGAGAGCCAGCTGGCCTGCTAAGCACTTAGCCAGCAGCCAGGGAAGGTGGGCTGGGCAGCTGTGGCCAGCAGGAGCAGAGCAGGCAGTGCAGGCCATGCTCCTGGCTGCTTTTCAGCGGTCTGGGAGAGGAGGAGAGACAATAAAAAGCAAGAAGATTGCAAACAGAGCCCTGTCTCCATGGCAGCCTGCAGCTCCACTTCTAAATTTTCCCTGCTCATGAGGAGGATGCTTCTCCCCTCTGTGCTCCTGGGGGAGTTCTGCAGCAGAGAGAGCCTCAGTCCAGCTATTTCCTGCTGGCTGGGGAGGGACAGGCTTGTGGAAAGAGCTTGGCACAAGCAGGGGGGGAACAGGCTCGGGGTCCCTCGTTACACTTTTACCCCTGATTGGGGGGAAAGGGAAAGGGGGAGGGGAGGCAGGAGTAGACATGTGCAAAGCCTGGGGAAGTGGAAAGCTGGCAGGAGAAGTATTTAGGGCTCAGCTCAAGTTACATGAAGTTCTTGCTATTTTTAGCTGGACAGGCAAAGCCTTTCCATCAATTAAACCCCAGAGACAACGTGTGGGAGATGTGTAGGACACCAAACCTCACCAGGCTGGCTGCTGACAGGGGCACCAGGCACAGAGCTCACCACGCTGCTGCTGCCCAGGCTGGAATTAGATTAATGGTTGGAGCAGCTCTGGGAGGAGCAAAGGCTGAGAGCCCTGGGGCTGAGAGCCTGCAGAAGAGCAGCCCCAGAGGGGAGCTGAGCAATGCTCAGCAAGAGCTAAAGGAGCTGTGGGGGGCAAGAGGCTGGGGCCGGGCTCTGCTCACTGGTGCCCAGGGACAGCACAAGGGGCACAAAGTGGAACCCAGGAGGCTCCACCTGAAGTTGTTTGGTGTGAGGAGGAGCAGGCTGCCCAGAGAGGTTGTGGAGTGTCCTTGTGTGGAGAGCTTCCAACCCCCCCTGGGCACTGTGCTCCTGGGCAAGCTGCTGTGGGTGCCCTGCTGGAGCAGGGGGCTTGGACTGGATGATCTCCAGAGCTCCCTTCCAACCCTATCCATGCTGGAATTCTGTGAATTTCCCTCATTCACACTGAGCAGGCTGCCCAGAGAGGTTATGGAGTCTCCTCTGGAGAGCTTCCAACCCCCCCTGGGCACTGTGCTCTTGGGCAAGCTTCTGTGGGTGCCCTGCTGGAGCAGAGGGGCTTGGACTGGCTGAGCTCCAGAGGTCCCTTCCCACCCCCATCCCTGCTGGGATTCTGTGCCAGCCTCTCTGCAGCTTCCATTTGGAGGCACCTGGGAGGTGCAGGGAGCTGCTGAGCTGCCTCACACAAGCCAGTCCCTTGCACCCAGCCCCTCTGGGTGCCCCCTCCCCCGTGCTCACACCCTGGCAGATTGTGTTTTCCAGGGTCGGAAATAGAGGTGTGAGAAGGGCCTCAGAGAGCCCAAGTGAAAGCTGTGCTCAGCTCTCACCCACCCCAGCAGCAGCTGCCAGCCCCAGACAGCTCCCAAAATAACTCCCCCATGGCAGGGGAGCCACAGCCCCACAACCCTCCCCCAGGGCAAGGAGCAGGCAGTTTGCAACCCCCAGCCTCGTGGGGATGGGACCACCGTGGATGGCACCTTCTGCACGGTCCTGCTAGGATGGGGAGTGCCTAAAAGCATCCCCAGGCTGCCAGACCCCCTCCCCGGGCTGCCAGACCCCCTCCCCAGGCTGCCAGACCCCCTCCCCGGGCTGCCAAACCCCCTCCCCGGGCTGCCAGACCCCCTCCCCAGGCTGCCAGACCCCCTCCCCAGGCTGCCAGACCCCCTCCCCGGGCTGCCAAACCCCCTCCCCAGGCTGCCAAACCCCCTCCCCGGGCTGCCAGACCCCCTCCCCGGGCTGCCAAACCCCCTCCCCAGGCTGCCAATCCCCCTCCCCAGGCTGCCAAACCCCCTCCCCAGGCTGCCAAACCCCCTCCCCAGGCTGCCAATCCCCCTCCCCAGGCTGCCAGACTCCCTCCCCAGGCTGCCAGTCCCCCTCCCCAGGCTGCCAATCCCCCTCCCCAGGCTGCCAGACCCCCTCCCCAGGCTGCCAAACCCCCTCCCCAGAGCTTGCCCTGTTAACAGAGGGCTCCCAGGAGCTGCTGGTGGAGCCTGAGCAGGTGCTGGTGGCCCCAGTGCTGGTGGCCCTGCTACTGGTGGCCCAGATGCCATGGCCTGGCAGGGTCTGAGGGCTGACCTGGCTGTTGCCCGTGGGGTGGTGGTGCCTGTCACAGCAGGCAGGGTCTGGAGGTGGTGGCTGATTGCCATTCAGGTGTGACTGCCACAGCCCCAGACCTGCCAGAGACAAAAGCAGGGAGCAGAGCATTTGTGAGCTTCCAATTAGCAGGGCTTTAATTGCAGCAATGCTACTTGCTCATTAGTGGGGGAAAGCCAGATGCTGTTAGGAATTAAAGTGAGCTGGGAGAAGATCTTTCTGCCCACCCCAGGAATATTTAACTGTGTCTCATGGCAGCATTCCCTTTGTACTTTGGAGCATGAGTGAGCTGAGTGGAGTGGGTGCCTGGCTGCTGAATCACTGAGGAGCTCCACGTGAAGGGAAGCTGCTGGCAGGAGTGGGGAGGAAGCTGGCAGGAGGGCTGGTGGCTACCAGGTGGGGGTTGTCTTCATGGGTGGGCAAGAGAAGGTTGGGAGTTGGAGGGTCCTAAAGCAGTGAGCAAGAGCTTGGGCTGTGGTGTGAGCTGGGGACATCAAGGGTAGGGCTGCAGGACCATGAAGATGATCAGGGGGCTGGAGAACCTCTCCTGCAAGGACAGGCTGGGAGAGTTGGGGCTGTTCAGCCTGGAGAAGAGAAGGCTCCAGGGAGACCTCAGAGCAGCCTCCCAGTAGCTGAAGGGGCTCCAGGAGAGCTGGGGAGGGACTTTTGAGAAGGGCTGGGAGTGCCAGGATGAGGGACAATGGATTGAAACTGGAGCAAGGGAGATTTAGATTGGACACTAGGAAGAAGTTCTTCACTCTGAGGGTTGTGAGACACTGGAACAGGTTGCCCAAGGAGGCTGTGGATGTCCCCTCCCTGGAGGTGTTCCAGGCCAGGCTGGGTTTGGCCTTGAGCATCCTGGGCTGGTGGGAGGTGTCCCTGCCCATGGCAGGGGGTTGGAATTAGATGATCCCTTCCAGCTCAAACCATTCCGTGATGCTCTGATGATGACTGAGGGTTACTGGCAGAGATCTTGGCACATCAAGAGCATAAAGAAGAGCTGCAGCCCCCAAGCCAAGGTGGTGATGATGTGGAGCAGCAGGCTCAGGGTGGGGATATTCCCACAATGCCCTGCTGGGGCTGTGCCTGCCTCCAGCCAGGGCAGGGAATCCTATCTTGGGAGCAAGCTCTCCCCAAGGTCACCCAGGGGTAGAGAGCCAGCAGGAGGGAGGCTGGCACCAGCTGAAGCCCAGCTCCTGATAAGGCTGTTTGGCTTTGCTCCCTCTGAAGCTGTTGAACACCAAGTGCAGCTGTGTGGGGGAGAGCCAGGCTGTCCCTCAGCACTCTGGAATGGGTTACAACACATGGAATGGGGCTGCAAACAGCCTCAGCTCACCCAGGTTGGCACAAGTGGTGCCCACAGGTTGGCCAGGGAGGAGCAGCTTCCCAGCACAGGCTTTTGATGCCACCATCCCATCACTGGCCACTGGCTGGGCTGGCAGGTGGGAGCAGGTGGTGCAGGTGAGGCTCTCATCATGGAATCACAGAATTGTTTGGGTTGGAAAAGGCCTCTGAGATCATTCAGTCCAACCTTCAACCCAACAGCACCACAGCCACCAAACCATAGCCCCAAGTGCCATGGCCACAGGTTTCCTGAACTCCTTCAGGGATGATGACTCCCTGGGCAGCCTGTTCCAACCCCTGACTGCTCTTGAAGCAAAGAAATTTTTCCTCATGTCCAGCCCAAACCTCCCCTGGCACAATTTCAGGCCACTTCCTTTCCTTCTATCACCTGAGACTAGGGAGAGGAGACCAAAGACCAACCCTACCTCACTGCAGCCTCCTCTCAGGGAGCTGTAGAGAGCAATGAGGTCTCCCCTCAGCCTCCTTTTCTCCAAACTAAACACCCCCAGGTCCCTCAGCTGCTTCTCACCAGACCCTTTGCTGCCCTTCTCTGGACTTGCTCCAGCCCCAGAATGTCCTTCTTGGAGTGAGTAGCCCAAAACTGAACCCAGCATTCAAGGTGTGACCTCCCCAGTGCCCAGGACAGAGGCACAATCACTTCCCTGCTCCTGCTGGCCCTGCTCCTTCCTTGCTCCATCATTTGGTGACCTGCCAAGCCCAAGGGTTGGTTCTGCTATCCATCCATCCTTCCTTCCTTCCTTCCTTCCTTCCTTCCTTCCTTCCTTCCTTCCTTCCTTCCTTCCTTCCTTCCTTCCTTCCTTCCTTCCTTCCTTCCTTCCTTCCTTCCTTCCTTCCTTCCTTCCTTCCTTCCTTCCTTCCTTCCCTCCCTCCCTTCCCTCCCTCCCTTCCCTCCCTCCCTTCCCTCCCTCCCTTCCCTCCCTCCCTTCCCTCCCTTCCTCCCCTCCCTTCCTCCCCTCCCTTCCTCCCCTCCCTTCCTTCCCTCCCTTCCTCCCCTCCCTTGCCTCCCTTCCCCTTTCCTGCCTCTTTCCTTCCTTTCCAGCTCAGCTCTTTGCTGGAGCAGTGAGTTTGTGCTGAGGCTCATTTGCTGGAGGGTAAGCAGCAGGCTCTGCAGCAGCACAGACCCCCAAAGCCGTGGGACATTGCTGATGTGACACCAAGTGGCTGTAGGCTGAGCAATTGTCCCCAGGCAGGGGCAGGAGAACCTCTCCCTGCTCAGCCAGGGCTCTGCTGCCCAGGGAAGTGCTGCCATGTCCCCACCCAGGAAGCAGAAGGTTTGGAAGCAGGCAGAGCACAGCAGGTGCTGGGCTGCTATCCCTCAGAGCTTGCTCTGCCAAGGTGATTCATTGGGAATGTGAGAAATTCCTCCTATTCCAGCCCTGGCTTCCCCAAACACAGCTCAAGCCAGTTGCCTCTGTGCCACCTACATCAGCACAGGGATGGTTTTGCCCTGCAATGCCATCACAGCCACTTGTTGACTCATTCCCAGTCAGGATTGGTGCCACAGGGGATGGAGCAGAGGTGTGCACAGCTCCTCCAAGCTTGCTCCAGAGCTGGTGCTGAATTCAGAGCTGATTTTTTAGGCTTTTCACAGCGTCACAGAATTGTTTCAGTTGGAAAAGCCCTTTCAGATCACCCACTCCCACCATTCCCCCCCCCCCTACCAAGGCTGGGGCTAAACCAGGTCCCTCAGCACCACATCTCTGCAGCTCGGAAACACCTCCAAGGATAAGGATTCAACCACCTCCCTGGGCAGCCTGTCCCAGGCTTTGAGGAAGTTTCTTCTATGTCCAACCTCAACCTCCCCTGGCACAACTTGGGGCCAGTTCCTCTCATCCTATTTCTTGTTCCTTGGGAGACCAAGCCCCACTGGGCTCCAGCTCCTCACCTCCAACACAGATTCATAGAATCAGTCAGGGTTGGAAGGGACCACAAAGGATCATCCAGTTCCAACCCCCTGCCATGGGCAGGGACACCATCTCAGTGTCCTTCTTGGAGTGATGGTGCTGGGCTCTTCTCAGTGGTGCTCAGGGACAGGACAAGGAGCAACAGGCACAAACTGTCACCTAGGAGCTTCCACTTGAAGAGGAGGAGAAAGTTGTTTGTTGTGAGGGTGCTGGAGGGCTGGAGCAGGCTGCCCAGAGAGGTTGTGGAGTGTCCTTGTGTGGAGAGCTTCCAACCCTCCCTGGGCATTGTGCTGCTGGGCAAGCTGCTGTGGGTGCCCTGCTGGAGCAGGGGGGGTTGGGCTGGATGAGCTCAGTCCCCACCACGCTGGGATTCTGAGTCTCTTGCTGCATTTTTTTCCCTCCCTATTAACCGACTGCACCTTGCAGCAGGAGCTGCGGTCAGGGTGTAAGTGCCCAGCTGCCAGGGGACACTGACAGAGCCACAACGTGGTCCTGCTGCTGCTCTGGCACGAAGCCCACCCCAATCCCTGCCAACACCGCTGCTGGCTCCTCTAACACGCAGCAGGCAGTGGGTGTGAATTCTCTCAGTGCTCATTGAAATAAGATGAAGTGTGATGGACTTCTGGGCTATTAGAGTGGCTGCAACGTGTCATTGAGGGCTGCTTATTCTTCATCTGGAGTGTGTGTGTGTCCCCCCACTCCCCCCCACCCCCCCTCCTCTCCTTCTCTAATGGCAAATCAGGGCCGGAACACATGGTGCTGGCTTTGTGAATCCCGGGCTGCAATTCACTCCCTGCCTCCGATCAAAACGATCCCAATGAATGTCAATGAACGAGCAGGGGGACAATGAAGGAGAGTGAATGAAAAGCTCTTGTGCTGGGGCCCTTCGCTCAGCCACCAGCCACAATCGAGCCCCACAAGGACGGCGTCTGCCTGGGCGGGTTTGAATCCAGCCCCCATTAGCATGATGAGAGGGAAGATTACAGGCTGGGGGGGCAAGGTCGGCCCTGCTGATGAGGCTCTCCAAAGTCCTCTTGCTGCCAGCTCGTTGGAGAGGGGGGGGGGAGAAAAAAAGAGCAGGTTTTGGAGAGGCTGGTCCTGGGATGAGCTGGTAAGAGCTGGGGTTGGTCAGGCTGGAGGAGGGAAGGCTCCAGGGAGAGCTGAGAGCAGCCTTCCAGTGTTTGAAGGGGGCTTGCAGGAAAGCTGAAGAGGACAGGATGAGGGCTGGTGGGTTTTAACTGGGTGCCACCAGGTGAGGTTTTCTTCGTGGGTGGGCAAGAGAAGGTTGGGAGTTGGAGGGTCCTAAAGCAGTGAGCAAGAGCTTGGGCTGTGGTGTGAGCTGGGGACATCAAGGGTAGGGCTGCTGGAACATAGGACCATGAAGATGATCAGGGGGCTGGAGAACCTCTCCTGCAAGGACAGGCTGGGAGAGTTGGGGCTGTTCAGCCTGGAGAAGAGAAGGCTCCAGGGAGACCTCAGAGCAGCTTTCCAGTACCTGAAGGGGCTCCAGGAGAGCTGGGGAGGGACTTTTGAGAAGGGCTGGGAGTGCCAGGATGAGGGACAATGGATTGAAACTGGAGCAAGGGAGATTTAGATTGGACATTAGGGAATTCTTTACTATGAGGGTGGTGAGGTACTGGAACAGAATGCCCAGAGAAGTTGTGGAAGCCTCATCCCTGGAAGTGTTTAAGCCCAGGCTGGATGAGGCTTTGAGCAAGCTGGGCTGGTGGGAGGTGTCCCTGCCCATGGCAGGGGCTTGGAACTGGCTGAGCTTTAAGGTCCCTTCCAGCTGAAGCCATTCTGTGACAGCCTGAGCAGAACCAGCAGCTGCTTGGTGGCTCCATCTCCTCATCCTCACATGGGGTTGTGGATCCAGAACTCAGAACGTGGAGGTGGTTGCAGATCCCAGCCCCCTCTCTGTGGGGTTGCTGCACTGCCAGGTCTGTGCTAAGCCATTCTCTTCATTCAGGCAGAAGCCAGATGCTGCAGGTAGCAGCTGGGTGGCTTTTCACCAGGGACATGCCCACATTTTCCCCTGGGGCCACATTTCCCTTGCCTCAAAGACCCAAATCCCAGAGTAAAACAGAGGGAAAGAGGAGGGAGGCTGCTCCTGGATCATGCTCATGGAAACAACATTAAGTGTGACAGACTCCAGAGCCATCTTCACTTGGAGACATGGTTTGGTGGTGGATTGATGGTTGGACTTGATGACCTTTGAGGTCTTTCCCAGCCTTCCTGATCCTACCATCCAAGCTCTTGGCAGCTGCTGCTGCTGCTGCTGCTGTATTATCTCAGCATCTATCAACAAACACCCAAATGTGTGGGAGCATCTGCACAGGAATGATGAATAATAATTCAAGAGGGAAAAGGAGTGGGTGAGAGAGAGCAGGGGGAGAAGGAAGCTGTCCCCCAGCACAGGGAGGGGAGCAGGATCAGCAGGGAGGCAGCAGCACTGCAGTAGGAAATGAAGCCTCTGTCTGAGGTGACCTGGCTGGGGAAGGCAGAGAAAGCAACCACCTGGGGAAAAAAATACAAACCAACCAACACCAAAAAACCACCACCCAAACCAACCTCTTCTTGCAGCTTCCAAGAAAGTGTGCTGCCAGGAGATAAGAAGAGATTCCTGCAGCCCACTGAGGAAGGAGGCGAAGGGGAGAGATGGGGAGGGATGGGGGGAGATTGGGGGAGATGGGGGAGATGAGGAGAGATAAGGAGAGATGGAGAGGGATGGGGAGAGATGGAGAGAGATGGGGAGAGATGGAGAGAGATGGGGAGAGATGAGGGGAGATTGGGGGAGATGGGGAGAGATGGGGAGAGATTGGAGGAGATGGGGGAGATGAGGAGAGATAAGGGGAGATGAAGAGAGATCTAGAGAGATGGGGAGAGATTGGGGGAGATGGAGAGAGATGGGGAGAGATGAGGGGAGATGGGGGAGATGAGGAGAGATAAGGGGAGATGGAGAGAGATGAGGGGAGACTGGAGGAGATGGGGGGGAGCTGCCCTCCCACATGTGGTGGCAGGGAGGGATGACTCCCTGCAATGTGAGATGCCATTCATGGGGGGTTTTTCCCAGCCCCCCATTTCTGCCAAAACAAGAGTGGCTGCATCCATGTGCTCAGCCTCGGGCCCAGGGGCTTAACCCACACTGTGGGGTTGTTTCCTGGGGGGTCCATGCCATGGGAGATCACTGCTGGACCCCCCCACACCTCCCAGCTCCACACCACACCTCAGTGCAGGTCAAGTTGGTTTGGGCTCTGAGCAACAGGAGAAATGTGAGGAGGGATTGCTGGGACTTTCCAGCCTCTTGGCAGGAGGTGTTTCAGTCAATCCCAGCCCTCCTACACATGCCTGAGAGGGTTGGGCCTGGCTCTTTTCTTCTTCTCCACTCTTTCAACTTGAAAATGAGCACTTGGAGAGCTGAGGAGGAGTTGGCTTCCACACACAGCCTTGGAAAGAGAAAGGCTCTGGAGACAGCACAGCTGGGAGCAGACTGAGTGAGCAGAAGGCACAGGCTTCTGCTCCAGCTTTGGGGCACCTCAGAGGATGTAAAAGCATTGAAGGGACCTCTGGAGATCATCCAGTCCAGCAGCCCTGCTGCAGCAGGCTCACCTCGAGCAGGCTCACCTCGAGCAGGTTGCACAGGATGGTGTCCAGAAGGGTCTGGAATCTCTCCACAGATGGAGACTCTGTCACCTCTCTGGGCAGCCTGCTCCAGGGCTCTGGAGTAAAGAGTAGAGAAGTTCCTCCTCATGTTCAGATGGAGCTTCCTATGTTCCAGTCTGTGGCCACTGCCCCTTGTCCTGGGCACCACTGAACAAAGCCTGGCCCCTGACACCCATCAGTATTGAGGAGATCTCCTCTCCTCTTCTCAGGCTCAAAGCCCCAAGAGTCTCTCAACCCTTCCTCATAGAGAGCTGTTCCAGCCCCCTCAGTATCTCTGCTGTACCCTCTCCAGCACTTCCCTGTCCCTCTTGAACTGGGGAGCTCAGAACTGGACCCAGTACTGCAGATGTGGCCTCACCAAGGTGGAGCAGAGGTGGAGAAGAACCTCCCTTGACCTGCTGGCCACACTCTTCTTCATGCAGCCCAGGATCCCTTCTTTGCTCCCCCCAGGAAGGCTGCCTCAGGGCTGCTGGCAGCTTTGCTGCTGTGCCACCTCCTGTGCTCCTCTGCCAGCTCACACACTCGAGCCTGGTGTGAGGAACAGAAGCTGGCAGAGCAGAGCAGCCTCCTGGGCCAATGCTCCTCTTCCTCCCTGCAGCAAGCCCTCCCCCTCCATGCACGTTGTGCCTCTTCCCCTCCCCCCCACCCTGAAAATGAATGAAGCCCAAAGCCATCCATCTCTTGGAGCACAGCAGCACCCAGGCAGCAGTTCAGACCTCAGGGCTTCCTTACTTCTCTTAATCTCCCCAAAATGGATTTAGGGATTAAAGGGGATAGTCTGGGACTTTTCTTTGACACTTAATCAATCTGGGTCCTCAGGGCATAGAGGAAAAAGAAAACAACTACAGCTGAGGGCTGAGCACAGGTTGGGGTTCCCCTGTTGGGATGCAGAGGAGCCTGCAATGGAGCAGGTGTGAGGCAGGAGGTGATGAAAAGTAGAGAAAAGAGAAAATGGGAGCAGCTCTCTAGGATGCTCTGGCACAGGGTACCTGCACCCCCCTCCACCACCCAACCCTCCCCTACTGCCAGGGGACATTTTCACCCCTGGGACCTCTGCTCAGGCAATGTGACCTTGGCATGAAATACTGCAACAGGTTGCTCAGAGATGTGGTGGAGGTCACATCCCTGGAGATGTGCAAGGTCAAACTGATGGAGCCCTGGGCAACCTGTTCTGGTTGGAGGTATCCCTGTTGACTGGAGGGGGGAGGTTGGACAAGATGACCTTCAAGGGTCCCTTCCAACCTGATGCATTCTCTGCTCTGCTGGCAGTGCTGACAGCAGCAGGAGTGAGAGCTCTGAGCTGCAGTGGGAGAGCAGAAACACTTCTTGTGTCCTCATGCTGTGCAAACAGGATCCAGCTCATGTGGGTCATGCACCAACTTCTGCCCACCAGCAGCTCTTCCCCCTTCTCCCCCTCCTCACCCTTTAATTATCTCGATGGAAAATGCATCTGCATTATAGCCCTGCCACTGGGAGCCAGGTGTCACAAGGGCTACCAGGAGCCAGCAGTTGGCAATAGCATTTTCCCCCTCCCTCTAGAGCAAAGAGGATGAATTCCCAGCCCCACATAGCTCTGAACCCTGCTCACAATGCACAGCACTCACTCCAGCCTCTCCTCAAGTGCTGCACAGACATCAAGTGTAATTAAGCCTCACAGCCTCCCCTTTTCAGGTGGGTGAAGAGGAGCACTGGAAATTAGAGAGGAATCAGGAAGCCAGAGGCTGGTGTGGGGGAGGCTGTGACCACAGTGCTGAGCATGGGATCCATCCAGCACAGAACAAGAGGCAGGCAGGGGTGCTCGTGGGATTAGTGCCCACCAGGCACCTAAAAAAGTCACTGCAAATCCCTTTCCCTCCTCTCCTCTCATGGCTCAGAGCCCTCTTGGCCTCAGTGCACCATACCCAGCAGCTCCCAAAAAAGCCCTCAGGAAGAGGCCAGGATGCTCCCAGCCATCCAGGAGCAATGCCATGGTGGGTGCCAGACAGCCTGGGGGACACAGGCAGCTTGTGGGAGGCTCCTGGAGCTACCTCCAGGCTCAGGGGAAAGCCAGGCTCTTCCCTGCCTGCCTCTGGATGCAGAGGGATGGGGATAGAGCAGCTCTGGGCTGGCAGGGGGGTACTACATGTGCAAGCCATGCCTCTAGACACTCAAGCCCCCCTCTGCTCTTCCCTGGTGAGGCTCCACCTGGAATATTGCAGTTCTGGGCTCCCTAGGTCTGGGCTCCCCATTTCAAGAGGGACAAGGATCTGCTGGAGGGAGTCAAGGGAGGGCTGCAAGGGGCTGGAGCACTGCCTGATGAGGAGAGGCTGAGAGCCCTGGGGCTGTTTAGTCTGGAGAGGAGAAGACTGAGAGGGGATCTGATCAATGTCTATCAATAGCTGAGGCTGGGGTTCAGGGAGGAAGGGACAGGGACAGGCTCTGCTCACTTGTGTCCTGTGACAGGACAAGGGGCAGTGGATGGAAACTGCAGCACAGGAGGTTCCACCTCAACATGAGGAGGAACTTCTTCACTGTGAGGGTCACAGAGCCCTGGAGCAGGCTTCCCAGAGAGGTTGTGGAGTCTCCTTCTCTGGAGAGAGACTTTCCAGCCCTGTCTGGATGTGTTCTGTGTGCACTGTGCTGGGTTCTATGCTCCTGCTCTGCCAAGGGGGTTGGACCTGATCTCCAGAGGTCCCTTCCAACCCCTAACATCCTGTGAGCCTGTGAACCCAGCCCTCTCCTGCCAGTTCCTGGGCCCTCTGCCCATCACTGCAGCCTCCTCCCAGCCTGCTCTCCCTCACCCTGCTCTTTACCCCCCGCAGGCTCGCAGCTCCCGGGCGCCGCCAGGGCTTTGCTATGCTCGCAGCCGCCTGTCCCTGCTGCCCTCAGCCCCTGCCAGCCTGGCCCTGCTCCCCCCACTGCTCACCCCCCAGCCTGGAGCAGCATGGGCAGCGTCAGTAGCCTGATCTCTGGCCACAGCTTCCACAGCAAGCACTGCAGAGCCTCCCAGTACAAGCTGCGCAAGTCCTCGCACCTGAAGAAGCTCAACAGGTACTCGGACGGGCTGCTGCGCTTCGGCTTCTCCCAGGACTCCAGCCACAAATCCAGCTCCAAGAGCAGCAAGAATGAGGATTTCTTTTACATCAAGGTCAGCCAGAAGGCTCCTGGCTCCCACCGAGCGGACTACACCTCGCTGGCTGCTGGGGAGCTGGGCAGCCAGGCTGGCACCAGCAGCATGGAGTTTGGGAGCCCCACGCCGCAGAAGCTGATGCCCTTCCCCAGTCAGCTGGAAGTGGTTAGTAAGGGGAAGCTGGGGGAGCCCAGGAGCAAGGGGAGAACCCCTCTGCTGCATCTGCCCTTGAGTAGGTGTAGATCCTACCACAGGGTTGGTCTGGGCCAGGAGGAGGACAAGAGAAAATGAGAGTGGAAGGAGATGGTGGGGGGGGAAGGGTGCTGAGGGCTTCGTGCCACCCTCTGCTTCTGGGAACTGGGATCAGCTTCCCTTCCATCTCCAAAGGAGAGGCAGCTCAGCATCCTCCTGAGCTGAAGACTGGAGGCTGAAGACATCCTGACCAAGAGAGATGGGGAAGGGGTCACCCTTGGGGGCAGGAGGGATGGGGTAGTGCTGTGCAGTGCTGTGCAGTGCAGTGCAGTGCAGTGCTTGCAGTGCTGTGCAGTACTGTGCTGTGCAGTGCTGTGCAGTGTTGTGCTGTGCAGTGCTGTGTTGTGCTGTGCAGTGCTGTGCAGTGTTGTGCTGTGCAGTGCTGTGTTGTGCTGTGCTGTGCAGTGCAGTGCTTGCAGTGCTGTGCAGTACTGTGCAGTGCTGTGCAGTACTGTGCTGTGCAGTGCTGTGCAGTGTTGTGCTGTGCAGTGCAGTGCAGTGCTTGCAGTACTGTGCAGTACTGTGCTGTGCAGTGCTGTGCTGTGCAGTGCAGTGCAGTGCTTGCAGTGCTGTGCAGTACGGTGCTGTGCTGTGCAGTGCTGTGCTGTGCTGTGCTGCTGAGCTCTGCTCTTCTCCCTAGGGTGCAGAGAAGCCAACCCCACGGCCCACAGCCTTCAAGCCGGTGCTGCCCCGCGCCGGTGCCATCCTCCACTCCTCCCCAGAGAACGGGGGGCAGCTGGCCCAGCAGCTGCACCCCCAGGACAAAGGCAAGGAGCAGGAGCTGAGGCCGGTGCTGTGCTCAGGGGGTCTGTCTGACTCGGGCAGGAACTCCATGTCCAGCCTCCCCACGCACAGCACCAGCAGCAGCTACCAGCTGGACCCCCTGGTGACGCCCATGGGCCCCATCAGCCGCTTCGGGGGCTCAGCCCACAACATCCTGCAGTGTGCCATCATCCAGGACAGCAACATGATGAGCCTCAAGGCCATGTCCTTCTCTGATGGGGGCAACAAGATCCTCAACCCTGGCAAAGCTGCCCACCAGCACCGCGCCGCCGAGAAGACCACCTGCGTCCGCTCGCCCATCTCCACGGACGAGTCCACCATCCAGGAGCTGGAGCAGAAGCTGCTGGAGAGGGAGGGAGAGCTGCAGGAGCTTCAGATGAGCTTCGAGGAGAAGGAAATCAGCTCCTGCCAGGTGTATGAGGAGAAGCAGAGGCGCTGCAAGGAGGAGCTGGAGGGCCTCAAGCAGAAATGCAACAGCAAGCTCAAGCAAACCTCGCAGAAAACCCAAAGGACGCAGCAGGTCCTTCACCTTCAGGTGTTCCAGCTTCAGCAGGAGAAGAAGCAGCTCCGGGAGGAGCTGGAGAACCTCATGAAAGAGCAAAACCTGCTGGAGACCAAGCTGAGGTCCTACGAGAAGGAGAAGACCAGCTTCGCCCCGGCGCTGGAGGAGACCCAGTGGGAGGTAAGGAAGTGGAGCACCAAGAGGTGTCTGGGGCTGGCAGCACTGAGAGCAAAGGCTCTGCATGGAAGGGGACAGCTCTGGTGCCTTGCAGCTCTTCTCCAGACCTAGGAGTGCTGGTGGGCAGCAAGTTCATCACCAGCCAGCAATGTACCCTCGTGGCCAAGAAGGCAAATGGTCTCCTGGGGCTCTCCTGCAGCTCTGTTCTGCCCTAGTGAGGCCACACCTGGAGTACTGTGTCCAATTCTGGGCTCCCCAGTTCAGGAGAGACAGAGAACTGCTGGAGAGAGTCCAACAGAGAGCCATGAGGGGCCTGGATCAGCTCTGTGAGGAGCAAAGGCTGAGAGCCCTGGGGCTGAGAGCCTGCAGAAGAGCAGCCCCAGAGGGGAGCTGAGCAATGCTCAGCAAGAGCTAAAGGAGCTGTGGGGGGCAAGAGGCTGGGGCCAGACTCTGCTCACTGGTGCCCAGGGACAGCACAAGGGGCAATGGGCACAAACTGGAACCTAGGAGGTTCCATCTGAGCAGGAGGAGAAAGTTGTTTGTTGTGAGGGTGCTGGAGGGCTGGAGCAGGCTGCCCAGAGAGGTTGTGGAGTGTCCTTGTGTGGAGAGCTTCCAACCCCCCTGGGCATTGTGCTCCTGGGCAAGCTGCTGTGGGTGCCCTGCTGGAGCAGGGGGCTTGGACTGGATGAGTTCCAGAGCTCCCTTCCCACCCCATCCCTGCTGGAATTCTGTGATTTCCATGCTTGCCCCCAGCAGCAGCAGGGGCTGAGCACAGAGCAGGTGGTGCACTCAGTAAGCCCAGGCTGGAGGGGATGGATCTGAGAGCTCAGGAGATCCCTGCTGTGTCACATGGAGGCTCTGCAAGCTCTAATTGACTCAGTGCCCCTCTTAAACCCTCAGCAATTCACAGCATCCAGAGGCAACATTTACTGCATAAAATCCCCAGCATTAGAGCCACTTCATGCTCCCAACCTGCAGCTCAGGGTTTATCAGGCTGCCTGCCAGCCCCAGAGGAGCAGGAAAGCTGCTTCCCACCTGGAAGTAGGAACTGCTGGCACTTGCCACGGTCATTGATCAAGGGAGCAGCAAAACCTTGCACGAGCTGCTCAAGCTGAGTTTGCTCCCTGCTTGAGCATTGCTGACCAATGAGCCTTGAACTGCTGCAAGGATGCCAGGAAAACGCAGAAGCAAGCCTGATGCCCCCTCCCTGGGAAATGCTCCCCATGGCATCCCACTCTGGTGGCACCAGGAGGAGCACAGTGTCCACCTTCCCTCCCCTCCATGCAAGGATTTTTCAGACCACTTGCAGGATCATAGGGAAAGATCACAGGTTGGAAAAGCTCTCCAAGATCACCCAGTCCAGCCAGCAACCCAACCCCTCCATGGACACCAAACCCTGGCCCCAGGTGCCATGGCCACAGGTTTCTGGAACACCTCCAGGGATGGGGACTCCACCACCTCCCTGGGCAGCCTGTGCCAATCCCTGACCACTCTTGCAGCAAAGAAATTGTTCCTCATCTCCAACCTAAACCTCCCCTGGTGCAAGTTGTGGCCATCACCCCTTCTCCTACCTCTTGTCCCTTGGGAGAAGAGCTCAATCCCCAGCTGGCTCCAGTCTCAGGGAGCTGTAGAGAGCCAGAAGGTCTCCCCTCAGCCTCCTCTTCTCCAGGCTCAACACCCCCAGCTCCCTCAGCTGCTCCTCCCCAGCCCTGTTCTCCAGACCCTTCCCCAGCTTCCTTGCCCTTCTCTGGACCTGCTCCAGCCCTCAATGTCTTTCTTGGAATTAGGGGCCCAAAACTGAACCCAGGATTTGAGGTCCAGCCTCAGCAGTGCCCAGTAGAGGAGGACAATCACTTCCCTGCTCCTGCTGGTCACCCTATTTTCCCTTCAGTCCAGCTGAGAGCCTCTCTGGATGAGATTTCATGACTGAGGTCTCCACTTGCCCAATCCTAAGTGTGCCCAGCACGCTTCCCACAGGCTGCTGTGAGCTTCCTCCACAGCACAACCCTAACCTGGGTGCTGCTTCCCTCCCCACAGGTGTGCCAGAAGTCAGGGGAGATCTCCCTCCTGAAGCAGCAGCTGAAGGAGTCCCAGACTGAGCTCAACAGCAAGACCGCTGAGATCCTCAGCCTGAAGGCTCAGTTGAAGGAGGTGAGGATGAAGCTGGAAGGGCTGGAGATGAAGACCCAGGACCTGGAGGGCTCCCTGCGCACCAAAGCCATGGAGCTGGAGGTGTGTGAGAACGAACTGCAGCGCAAGAAGAACGAATCCGAGCTGCTGAGGGAGAAGGTGAACCTGCTGGAGCAGGAGATCCTGGACCTGCGGACGGAGCTCTCCCTCCTCAAGGAGCAGCTGAGCGAAGCCCGGGAGGTGGCCAGGCCCTGCAGCAGGGTGGATGATGCTCAGGCCCTGCAGGGAGAGCTGGAGAGGCTGAGGGCAGAGCTGAAGGCGGAGCGAGACAACAACGAGCAGATGACCTCCGGCTTCCAGCAAGAGCGGCAGACGTGGAAGGAGGAGAAGGAGAAGGTGATCCACTACCAGAAGCAGCTGCAGCAGAGCTACTTGCACATGTACAAGAGGAACCAGAACCTGGAGAAGATGCTCCAGCAGCTGGCTGCAGGGGAGGAGGGCAAGGAGCCCATCGAGCTGGACATACCTGGTGCCGACGTCCCCTACGAGGACATCATCGCCACCGAGATCTGAGCCAGCTCTGCCTCCTCCTCTTCCTCCTCCTCCTCCTGGCAGCTGGGGGGTAGGAGCCTCTTCCAGGCCAGAAGCTCTGCCCTGAGCCCAGCAGGCTGTGTACAGTCGAGATGAGCCATGTATTTATTCCTGCAGCTGGTGGCCTGGCCAGCCCCTCAGTCCCCTGTGCCACCCCTCGTATTCCAGAGGTGAACAAGCAACTCGTGCCAATGGTGACGTGCCAGCAGCTCCCCCTCCCCCCTCTGCCACCTTGGCAGCGTCCTTTCTGCCCCCTCATGGGACTGGGAAGCTGGTGATGGGGGCAGCTGGGCAATGGGACTTCAGCAGATATCCTCCTGGTGGGCAAGAAGGTGATGCAAAGCTCCTGCAGGATGCCCTGCTCCAGGCTTGGAGGGGTCCTGTGGTGGTGCAGCTCCAGGGAAGGGGACACAGCCCAGCCCTTCCCACTGGCTTCAAGAGGAGTCACACCCCAGGGCATCCCCAGCTGGAGGAAGCACCACGCTGCTCTCACACCTCCTCAGCCTTCCTCTGGCCAGTGCTGACCTGCAGGGTGCCATGGGACCAAGGAGCCACCTCCTGCACATCCACTTCTCTGGTCCTTCAGCTGCTGGAGTGCCTCAGGAAGGACCCTACCCACACCCCCCCCAGCCTGCACCCCACCAAAATCACCCCTCACTAACCAGCACAGCCCACCCTGCACCCAGCCCACCCTGCTCACAACCCACCCTGCACCCAGCCCACCCTGCACCCAGCCCACCCTGCACCCAGCCCACCCTGCACCCAGCCCACCCTGCACCCAGCCCACCCTGCTCACAACCCACCCTGCACCCAGCCCACCCTGCACCCAGCCCACCCTGCTCACAACCCACCCTGCACCCAGCCCACCCTGCACCCAGCCCATCCTGCATCCAGCCCACCCTGCACCCAGCCCACCCTGCTCACAACCCACCCTGCACCCAGCCCACCCTGCACCCAACCCACCCTGCACCCAGCCCACCCTGCTCACAACCCAGCCCACCCTGCACCCAGTCCACCCTGCACCCAGCCCACCCTGCACCCAGCCCATCCTGCACCCAGCCCACCCTGCACCCAGCCCACCCTGCTCACAACCCACCCTGCACCCAGCCCACCCTGCACCCAACCCACCCTGCACCCAGCCCATCCTGCATCCAGCCCACCCTGCATCCAGCCCACCCTGCATCCAGCTCACCCTGCTCACAACCCACCCTGCACCCAGCCCACCCTGCACCCAGCCCACCCTGCTCACAACCCATCCTGCACCCAGCCCACCCTGCTCACAACCCACCCTGCTCACAACCCACCCTGCACCCAACCCACCCTGCACCCAGCCCACCCTGCACCCAGCCCACCCTGCTCACAACCCATCCTGCACCCAGCCCACCCTGCTCACAACCCATCCTGCACCCAGCCCACCCTGCACCCAGCCCACCCTGCTCACAACCCACCCTGCTCACAACCCACCCTGCACCCAGCCCACCCTGCACCCAGCCCATCCTGCACCCAGCCCACCCTGCACCCAGCCCACCCTGCACCCAGCCCTTGGCCACAGCAGCTCTGGCACAGCCTCCTCCCTGGCCCTGCACCACCACGGTGAGCTCAGCACTCCCTGCTCCGATGGACAAGGACTCCCAAATCCTTTCTCTCCAGCTGCCAGAGGGGCAACTGGATTTAAGAATCAGCAGAAATGGGTCCAAGCCACAGCCTGACCTGAGGGATCAAGAGGGAAATCAGCTGGGGTTACCTCAGCACCCCATGAGCTCGCTGTGGCCATCCCTGCCTGGAACCCTGGCTGCCTTATCTCCTCCTGTGCCCTTATGTCCACGAGATGCCATCAGCAGAAGCTGGTCAAAAAGAAAGAAGAAGAAAACCCAAACCCAAACCAACCACTTGCAGCTTGTTTTCCACCCTAGCTCTTAAAATCTCCTCCTGCCACCAGCAAGTGGGGCAGAAGGCTGCACCACACATCACCAGTGGTGACTCTCACGTCCCTCCAAGGCTCAGCACAGGCCGGGAAGGAATCAGCCCACACCCAGCTTGCCAGGGTGGAGGTCTCCAGCCAGGCCCAGGCTGTGCCAGTGCCATGGTATTTTTCCTGCAGTCTCTTTGTTTACCCACTCACAAACTGGGCACCAGCCCAGGGACCTCCACCCCTGGTGGGGAGGATCTTGCACGATGCCACGCTGCAAATTCGGCCAAGGGCTGCAAGCTGCCCACGAGCAGCAAAGTTCAGTGTCCCTCACCCCGCTCCAGCCAGCCTGGCCAGGTGACACATGGAAACCAGTCTGTGCCTTTTGCACCTGCCCCTGAGCACCCCCAGCTACGTGCCAGCCTGGGGCATCCCAGCCAGTCCCCGGGGCTGGCACCCAGCACAAGCCAATCCTCAGCCATGGTCCACTGGAGAAAAGCCAACCTCAAACACCACTTCCAGCCCTGTGGCTGTAGGCTGGGGCCACGTTTGGGCCACCAGCCTCTGGCCAGCCCTGCTGAAGGGTGTTCTGGTGAGACACTCAGGAGCTGAAGCTTGGCACCCAGCTCCTCTGCGGCTCACAAGGCCAGAAGGGATTTTCTGCATCATCCCAGCCCTGCACAGAGGGCTCTGCACCCCCCCTCCCACAACCCACCCTGGAGCCACACCACAGCCACCAGAACCCTTCCAGTGCCAAACCCAGAGGGGGGCCAAGAGGAGCTGAGCCCTCCCCGGCTGCCCCATCCCACAGCTCCCGGTTCCCGTGCCCCCCCCAGCCAGCCTTACCTCTGCTCCCTCTGACCTCGGTGGCACCACCCCAGGTGCCCACTGCCCCTGCCCTGTGTCCCCCCAGCCCTGCAGCCAGCGCTGTGTGATGTGATTGCCTGGTGGCATCTCCCTGCTGCCTTTGCACAACGCTCTGTGCCCGTCCCTGGCGATGCTGTGCCCTCGGCCGCAGCCTCCACAGGTCCTGATTTTTTCTGCAGGTTTTTTTCTGGGTTTTTTTTTGTTTTTGTTTTTTTAAATGTTATTTCTGGTGACTGTTGTAAACTACTGGTAATTTTATGGTTTTATTTATAAATAAATTTTTTTTTTGGTAAAGTTCTTCAGCGTCTCCCCAGGTGCCAGGCTGGGCTGCAGCTGAAGGGTTTTCCCCTCTCGATGTAGGGTGGGCACTTTGTGTGCTCCTCTCCAGGGCACAGGGAATCCCAGCATGGTGGGATTTGGAAAGGACCTCTGGAGATCATCCACTCCAAGCCTCTGCTCCAGCAGGGCACCCACAGCAGCTTGCCCAGCAGCACAGTGCCCAAGGGGGGGTTGGAAGCTCTCCACACAAGGACACTCCACAACCTCTCTGGGCAGCCTGCTCCAGCCCTCCAGCACCCTCACAACAAACAACTTTCTCCTCCTGCTCAGATGGAACCTCCTGGGTGCCAGTTTGTGCCCCTTGCCCCTTGTGCTGTCCCTGGGCATCACTGAGCAGAGCCTGGCTGCAATCTCTTGCTCCCCACCCTTTAGCTCTTGCTGAGCATTGCTCAGATCCCTTCTGGGGCTGCTCTTCTGCAGGCTCAGCAACCTCAGGGCTCTCATCCTTTGCTCCTCACAGAGATGCTTCAGGCCCCTCAGCATCTCCATGGCTCTCTGTTGGACTCTCTCCATCAGTTCTCTGTCCCTCTTGAACTGGGGTGCCCAGAACTGGACCCAGGACTCCAGCTGTGTCCTCACCGGAGCAGAGTAAAGAGGAAGGAGAGTCTCATCCTGATGGCCAAACTCCTCTTAATGCTTTCCAGGAGACCATTGTCCTTCTTGGCCACAAGGGCCCATTGCTGGCTGATGAGGAACTTCCCCTCCAAGCCACCAACCACTTATCACAGCACACCCAAGGTCCCTTTTGGGGACCTCCTCCCACCTGGCCCTGCCTGTGCCCGGCCGCGGGTGCTCAGCGTTATCTGTGCCATGCAGCTGGCATGAGCCAGCTGGGAGGCATCAAGGGGCAGAGAATCTGCCTGGCCCTGCTCCCAGCCCACATGCCACAGCTCATCACCCTCCTGGTCTGCAGCTGGGACCAATCTTCATCCCCACCCTGCCTATCCCAAATCCCCCCAGCCCCAGCCATCCTTGACCCACCATCCCCAGGGCTAGCAGAGAGCTGGGAAAGAAACAATTGCAGAGGGGAGAGATAAGAGTGGGAATGCTGCAACAAAGCCAAGGAGGAGGTGTTTTGACTATTTAAGCTGCTTTTTTTCCCCCAAAACGAATCCACTTGGAGCCTGTTTGCACTGCAGGAGCTGCTGGTTTCACAGCAGAGGGGGAGGGGAAGGGGGAAGCTGGGGGTGGGAGGCAGAAAATTAGGGCAAATACTCAAATTTCAGGGAGCACTCACAACTGCAGGGAACATTCCTCAGCCCAACTCATCTGGCTGCTTTCCACGGGGCACTCACCTCACCCACAGTGCAGGGTGAGGGGCCCCAAGACACCCATGAGCTGCTCTGTGCCCCATGAAAGGGCATCTGGCACCAGCACCCAGCTCCTGCCAACACCTTGCAGGGAAGCTCTGGCTCTGCTCACACTGCCCCAGGCATGAGGGAAGGATATTTTTAGAGCCTCCCAAAGCTGCTGAGGAGGAAGGAGATGGAAACCCACGTGCAGGGACTCTTTCTGCTGAGCAGCACCTTCTGTTCCACACCACCTCTGACTGGCACCCACCCTGGCTGTAGGCAGGGCAAGCCCTTCCCAGGCTCATCCATGCATCTGGGAAGGCAGCAAGGAGAAGACCTTTGAGCTGGCTGCTCTTTTAGGGTGTCCCAGGGGCACTGGAACAGGCTGCCTGGGGAGGTGGAGGAGTCCCCATCCTTGGAGGGGTTCAAGAAACCTGTGGCCATGGCACTTGGGGGCATGGTTTGGTGGCCATGGGGGGGTTGGGTTGCTGGTTGGACTGGATGAGCTTAGAGGCCTTTTCCAACCTTAATGATTCTGTGGAAGCTGAGCAGTGGAGGACCACCCACAGCCAGGGCAGCCCAGTCCCTGCTGCTTCATGCCCAAGAGGGGGCAGGTTGAGGAAGGAGCAGAGGGCTCCTGATGGCACCAAGGTGAAGCCATTCCCTCGGGGCACCCAGTGAAAGGTTGAACACAACCAGGGTGGTGGCAGCGCTGAGGAAGCACCTGAGCAGGAGGGAGAGAGTTGTGCCAGGTGCTGGGGGGGCAAAGCAGGAGAAGCAGCACCAGTTTGTGCCTCCTCTCCCAGGCACTGGGGTCCCTGTTTTGTCTGGTCGGGGTTAGCTCTGCTCCAGCTGCCCCAGCACCAACTGGCCTCAGCCAGAAGGAGTTTGAATTAGTTGTTGAGCTAATCAGAGGATGCAAATCAGCCTCAAGACAGAGAAAAGCTGATTTGCATCTTCTTTTTAACACCCCGGTGCCATTACACCGGTTTCTGGCTATGCAGGGGGCAGGGGGGAGTTGGGGGGGGGGGGGGGGGGGGAAGCAGAGTCAGACCTAAAAATCACAGCAGAGACAAGACCAAGGCTGCCTTTGAAAGAGCAATTAAACCCAGCCACCTCCTGCTCGGAGGGTGAGGGAGGGTCAGAGGCAAAGCTGCTTTTGATGTGCAAATAACCCCGCGGCAGCTCTCCCCACCAGCCTGCTCCCTGCCTTACATCTGCCAGTCCCGACCCAAAACCCAAGGGGCAGGCAGGGGGGGGAACGTGTCCAATGTTTGCTCTCCTCCCTTCCTAAAGGAGCTGACAGCTGGCGTGTGCTGCTGGGAGGGACCTGAGCGGCTGACATCAGTTGGGAAGGGGGGGAAGGAGGGGAGGAAGGACCCCCAGGCAGTCCTCATTAGTCATCACCGAAAAGAAAAAGGGACACATACAAAAAAAAACACATCAAAAAAAAAAACCTACCCCAAGCCCAGCGTGGTAAATGCAGGGAGGCAGCAGCTGGGAGATCAGCACAGCCCATGGAGCATGGTACCTGCTGTCTCCACACCATGGAATATTTGGCTGTTTGTTTAGCAGCCTGCCAGGGGCTGCTTGCTCCTCCCCAGGCAGGGACACACAGCCCAGAGATGGTCACAGCCTGGCCTGATGGCACACAAAGGGGCATCCCTTCCTGCCAGCCCCTTGGCTTCCTGCTCTCAGCTCAGTGCTGAAATAGAATCGTTGAAGTTGGCAGAGACCTCTGAGATCACCCAGTCCAACACCCACCCAACACCACCATGGCCACCAAACCATGGCCCCAGGTGCCATGGCCAAACTGTCCCCAGGGCAGCTTTTAACCCAGTTTAAACATTCTGTGTTTGAGTTGGGATAAAACCTCATGGTGGGAGCTCTCCTCCCAGCTCTGCTGGATGCTCCCTCACCCATGGGGCTGTTTTCTGGCTTCTTGGAATGGATACACCACAAATATTTTGCCCTGCAGGAAGAGCTGAAGCTAAACCAATGGCCAAGCTGTGCCATGAGGACCCCCAGCTCAGCTCCACTTCCCACTTTCCAACCCAAACAGTGGACCATGACAGCAGCATGTCACAGAATCACAGAATGGTTTGGGTTGGAAGAGGCTTCCAAGATCACCAAGTCCAACCAGCAACCCAACCCCACCATGGTCACCAAACTCTGGCCCCAAGTGCCATGATTACAGGTTTCCTGAACACCTCCAGGGCTGGGGACTCCACCACCTCCCTGAGCAGCCTGTTCCAGCAAACCAGAGCCAGCCCTACCCTGGTCCCCACCAGCACCATCCCAAAACTCAGCTGGTTCACAGCCAACCTCATCCCTGCAGGCTCCAAAGACATCGCTGGCTGCAGGTGGCCTGAGAGCATCTGGAGCAGTTCTTGCTCTGCTTTCTGAATGCTTAGTTGAGAAAGAATCTTCCTCCCAGGTGCTGCAGGAGCTGAATCAGCCTTCTCCTTCCAGACTGCAGCGCCAGGGCTGACCTGGAGCTGAGGTGCAGCAGCAGCAGCTGGCTCCGTCGTCCCCTCTCCCGCAGTGCCGCTGCGTGGCTGCCGAGCTCCATCCAGCGCCGACCTCCATCCAGCGCCGAGCTCCCCGCAGCCCAGCCCCTGCCCAAAGCCCAGCTCCCGGCCAGCTGCTAACAGCTGCTTTATCTCCAGCTCAAAACCACCCTCACTCTTTATACTCCTCCCAGGACTTTGTCTGGCCTCGATGCTATCACTGAGGACCTGTCTGTGTGTCAGAGCTGCTCACCAGCCTGCCCTGAGCCGCAGGATTCATCCCAACACTTCCCATTCAGAGTCCCAGCATGGTGGGGGCTGGGAGGGACCTCTGGAGATCACCCATTCCAACCCCCCTGCTCCAGCAGGGCACCCAGAGCAGCTTGCCCAGGAGCACAAGGGCCAGGGGGGGTTGGAAGCTCTCCAGAGACGGAGACTCCACCACCCCATAAGTAAGGAAGTTCCTCTTCATGTTTAGAGGGAATCAAGTTTGTGCCCACTGCTGCCTGTCCTGTCACTGGGCCCCACTGCAGACAGACTCCCCCTTGGCTCCACCCTGGCCGAGTTTAACTGTTGGGACTCTCCCTCGACTCCTTTTGCCCTGCTCTGGCCCAGGAACACCTCAGGAGCTTTGTTAGCCACCTCCAGCCCCTTGCAGGTCTCCCACGAGCAGCAGCTGCCCTGCCAGCAGCACTCAGCACCCCCTCAGCCCAACCTTTGTCCCCAAAGCTGTCACCTGCTGAAGGATTTCAGGAATTCACTGGACTTTGGAATTTCTTCTCTTACCTCTGTGGTCAAACCCTGCCTGCCTGAGTGATGGCACAGGCTCTCCCTCAAGGCAAAGGGGCTGCAGCCCCAGAGTAGGAGCCTCTCACAAGTGGATTAACAGCGAGAGGCTGGCAGCAGGCACTGAAGCTGCCCAGAACACCTGAACTAACCCTCCCTCCCCCCCAGCCCCTTCACCCTGCTCAGAAAGTTCCCAGCCCACAGCTGCCTGAGCTCCTTCAAGAAGCTTTTGAAGGTTTCTGAGTCTCCTCTGGTGCAAGGCAGCCCTCAGAGGCTGTGGAAAGAGAGGTATCAGGTTACCTCCTGCATTCCTGCAAAGCCTTTCCCCGTGACTGACTCCCACCCAACCCCCTCCCCCAGCACAAAGTGCCCAAGCCCTGCAGCCTGGGGGATAAATCCCAACCAGTAACAGGAACCAGCTCCAGCAGCCATGTGGGGGTGGCTGGGGAGGCCCTCACCGTGCACCCAGAAGGGGAAAAGTGAAGCATCAGAGAATGGTTGGGGGGTGGAAGGAACCTCTGGAGGTCACCCAGTCCAAGCCCCCTGCCAAGGGAGGGACACCTAGAGAAGGTCACACAGGAACACATCCAGGTTGGGTTTGGAATGACTCCAAAGATGGAGACTCCACCACCTCTCTGGAGAGCCTGCTCCAGCACTCTTCAATTACAGAAGTTCCTCCTCATGTTTAGGTGGAACTTCTGATGGTCAAGTTTGTGCCTGTTCCCCTTCTGTCCTGTCACTGGGTGCCACTGCAAGAAGATTGCCCTTGGCTCCAAACTGGCCAAGGTTCATTGCTGTGAACCTTCTTTTGCCACAGGCACCTCTCAGGAGCTTTGTTGGGTTGTGTGCATGCAGACAGAGGTGGCAGAGGACACCTGAAAGGCCTCAAGACTGTTCAATGTCCTCCCCCAGAAGACACTGCTGAAAGGCCTCAAGTAGTTTCCAAGCACAGACTCACAAAAGCTTCCAAGTTTGTTCAACACCTTCCATATTTAATTTATTTATTCTCTACATTAAAGTATTTTTCATGCCAACACTTCCACACCTCCCATCCCTACCTCAAGAGAGGAGAAAAAAAAAAAAAAAGACAAAAGGAGACTTGACACAGCCTTAGGCTGGAATGCACTGGGGATAAAGCTGCTGCTGTGTCCAAGTTAGGGACAACACCAAACAAGCTACAGAGAGAACTGCACAGAGGAGACATCAGGGAGAGCTGGAATCAGTTCAGCAGCACCCAAGTCATGTTAGCACCTTCCTAGACAAGCTCTGAGGGAGTTGAGGGAGGTGCAACACACTTTGGTTTGCCAGACCAGAGCTTAGACTACATTAAGCCTGGGAAGAAGCAAGCAAGCCTGCCAGCACTGGGCTTGGAGCCTCATCTGAACCCATCTGAGAAAACCAACAGCAGATTGACCAGCCAGGATCTGTGGTGGTTGGGAATGCTGAGTGCTCCTGGCTGGCCAAATCTGTGCCTGGAGTGCAAAAGCACAGCAGCTTCAAACAGGACTCTGGAGCCAGTGCCAGCTGGAGCAGGTTTTATAGCAGAGTTCAAAATATCCACTCACACAGCACCTCACTTTCTCCTGTCACATCAGTTGGTACCAGACATGCTTCAGCAGCTCACCTCCCACCAGCATGACTGTGTCACCTCAAAAAGTCTTTGTCACAGCTCTCCTAATCCCCTTCAGTAGCAGCACGAAGCCTTGAACCACCCACAGATTGATTTGTTTTGTTTTTTGCCCAGTGGGGCACTCTGATCTCAAGATGCTTCAGCTGCTGGTTTGTGCCTCTGGCATTGCCAGAGTTCAGAGAGAAAACAACAAAAAAAAGGGTTAAGTAGGAAGCTTCCTCTCAATTAAAAACCTCCAATTTAGTCATTAAGCCTGATTGTGGCTACCTTCAGGTGGCAACCCCCTGGCCTGTGACCTCTCTGCTGGTGGAGAAGCACCAAGCAGTGCCCTGAACACCCTGAAGGATCTTAAGCCACAGCTGAAAAGAAACAAACAAAACCAAAATATCAGTGACTTGCACTTTTCAGAGGCTTTCCACACATGCTCTCCAGGCACAGAGCCATCTGTGTGGTGGGACTGAGCAGATGCTGGGGACATAAAGGGAGTCAACTTTTGCTCTGTGTTTTCTAAACCATGCCCCTCCTGGTGTGTAAGTAAAGAGCTGCAACTTGTGGTGGTAACTCAAGACACTGCCTCGAAACATCTACAGGAAGTCCAACTTGACCAAAGAAGCTTGGTGAGAGCTATTGCACATTGTAAGAGCTGGCCTAAAATATGTTGTTTTTCTTTTTTTCCTGAAGATCCAAACCAGGCTTTGGAAGAAAGGATATTTTAAAGACTGGTAGCAGTGTAGGCTGGAACACTGGCACAGGTGTCACCTCCCCTGGGGTTGGGTTGTACAGGCGACAAGTAAACACCAACACATGAGAGAAAGGAACCCCAAAAACAGCATTTTCACAGAGCAAGGGAGCTGAGAGATGCAAGCTGTGGTTAGTGCTTGGCAGTTGAGTCTCGAGGGTAGAACTCAGCCAATGTTGTCTGAGGAATTCTCTTCAGCATCTCCTTGGGGAAGATCCTGAGGAGCTGCCAGCCGATGTCCAAGGTCTCATAAACGGTGCGGTTCTCGTAGGGACCTGGGGGAAGCACAGCCTCAGATGTGGGGCAGGAGAAGCTTTGTGCCACCAGGCAGGCCTGAAGGCAATCTCACATCTCCCAGGCCTGCACATGGTGAAGTTCTCAAAACAGACATGAACGATGGAATGGTTTGGCTTGGAACAGGTCACCTAGGCCAACGTCCCTGCAGTGAGCAGGGACATCTTCAGCCAGCCCAGGCTGCTCAGAGCTCCAGCCAGCCAGGCCTTGAGCACCTCTAGAAGAGGGCATCAACCCCCTCTCTGAGCAACCTGCTCCAGTGCCTCACCACCCTCACACTTTACTGCTGGAGCAGCAAGTGAGACACAACCCAACCAAAGGGTTCACAGTCAAAGCAAAGAGAAAGGGTGAGGACACTACAGGAAGGTCAGCAGGCAGATGGCCATGGGCCTCTGGAGTGAAAAACAACCCTGCAGGTCCCTGAAAGGACAGCAGAAAGGTCCTACCCTTCCCATGCCATCCCACCCCCTCTGCAGTAGCTAAATGCACTTGCAAAGAGTTGGACCCACACCACAGCTGGTGCCAGGGATGTGGTGGAAGCCTTGCGGTTGGAGGTCAGCCAGACCTAACTGAGATAAACCACAGCACCTACAATGGTTTGGGTTAGGAGGGACCTCTCAAAGCCACCCAACCCAACCCCCCTGCAGTGAACAGAGACATCCTCCACCAGCTCAGGTTGCTCAGAGCCCCATCCAACCAGACTGGGAATGTTTCCAGGGCTAACTGGAAACCAGGGCCCAGGCAGATCAGGAGTCTTGGGGATGTTTCTCATTCAACCAAGCCCAGCTCCCCCAGAAGGTTGGTCTTGGGAAGATGCAGTGCTGGAGATGCCACCTCCAGGCACAGAGGAATCCCTGTTATCCCATGGTTTTATGGCCAAGCTGCACTCAGCAGGATGTTGTTGATGACCTGGACTTACCCTGAGCAATGAAGTTCTTCTCAAACTTCTGCAGGAACTCCAGGTAGAGCAGATCATCTGAGGTGAGAGCTTCCTCCCCCACCACAGCCTTCATGGCCTGCACATCCTTCCCAATAGCATAGCAGGCATACTAGAGGGGATGGAAACACAACTGCTCTTACCTTGGTCACCCAGGTACCAGCTTCTGCTCTAGACCCCTTTGAAAGGGTCTCACTGAACACTCAAGAGCTTTAAAGCAGCCTCAGGAGTGTCCTGGATTGATGCTGCCCTTAGGAAAAAGGCACATTTGAAGCACATCTCTGCTCCTCTGAAGAGCTTCTCAACATACCAGCTGGTTGGATACATCTGCATGGTCCTTCCTGGTCATGCCCTCTCCAATAGCTGACTTCATCAGTCGAGACAAGGAGGGTAAGACATTAATAGGTGGATAAACCTGGAGGAAAAGAGACAGCCAAGGATTTTCTGTGTGGGTGCTTCAAGTTTCCTCTCTCCTTTTTGAATGTTCTAAGCAGTGTGGCACACACCTGCCTGTTGTGCAGCTGCCTGTCCACGTAGATCTGCCCCTCAGTGATGTATCCAGTCAAGTCAGGGATAGGATGAGTAATATCTAGAGGGGGAAAAAATAAATCAATCAACGGTGTGACAGTTCTCTAACCTTTTGTATCATTGCTAGCCCTGAAGTGGGCATCATTTTGCAGCCAAATGACTTCTACAGTGAAATGCCACCAGTTAACAGCCTCATGTATCACTGGAGTGCTCTTAGAGAGTCACAGAACTGTTTGGGTTGGAAAAGACCTCCAAGATCAAGTCCAATCATGGCCTTTAAACCATGTCCTGAAGTGTAAGGATTAAAGCTGTGAGCACCCCTGACAGGGCTGGAGAACAGTCCTGAAATCTGGAATCACTTCATTAGCAATAGAGACAAGAGAAAGCAGCCAAGCATTGCAATGTTCAGATGGAAACCTCTAGGGAGGTTGTGGATCTTAAAGGTCTTTTCCAATGCAAATATTTCTAGGACTCTATGATAAAATAAGGCCAGAAGGTGCTCAACTGAGGTCTGGAGAGAAAAAAAAAGTGTAATGTGAAGACCCCATGCTGCTGGGAACCAATGGGCTGTCCTGGCGGTCCCAAAGAAGCTCCCTCCCTGCAGGTGTTCAAGGCCAGGCTGGATGAGGCCTTGAGCAACCTGGGCTGGTGGGAGGTGTCCCTGGAACTGGATGAGCTTTAAGGCCCCTTCCAACCCAAACCATTCAGTGACTATGAAACCTGCAGGCCCCAACCAGCTGCAACATTCAGCTGCAAACCTGAAGGCCCCAGGACCCGAGGCTGAAACCCGGACAACCTCCTACCTTTGCTGTGCATCCAAAACAAGGCAGCTTGCTCTAAAAGCAGCTCCTTTGAAGTGCTGTTTGCTACACCACTCACCATCGTTGGGCATGGTGAGAATGGGGATCTGGGTGATGGAACCATTCCTGCCTTCCACACGCCCAGCACGCTCGTAGATGGTGGCCAGGTCGGTGTACATGTAGCCTGGGAAACCACGGCGGCCAGGCACTTCCTCCCTGGCTGCTGAAACCTGAGGCAAGCCAGACAAAACCCAAAGGTTTGCCAAGTCAGAGCACTCCCACAGACCTCTGTCCTACCCCCACACATTAAGCCAAACTGACTGAAAGCCTCTCTTCCTGCAGGTGACATCACAACACAGCCACACAGAGCCCTCTCAGTATGGCACAGCCACAAGACAAGATAGTGATAGAACGAGAGGGAATGGATTGAAGTTTGAGGAGGGGAGATTGAGACTGGAGGTGAGGAAGAAATTCTTGCCAGTGAGGGTTGGGGAGACATTGGAAGAGGTTGCTCTGGGAGGTTGTGGATGTCCTCTCCCTGGAGGTGTTCAAGGCCAGGTTGGATGAGGCTGGTGGGAGGTGTCCCTGCCCATGGCTAGGAGTTGGACCTGGATGATCACAGATCTTCAAGGTCTCTTCCAACCCAACACATTCCATGAATCTCAGTCCAGCTTCCCTGCCAGAGCAGGATCACCCAGACCCACATCCCAGCCAGGTTTTGAAAGCCTCCAGAGAAGAAGACTCCACAACCTCTCTGAGCAATTAGTGACTAAAAGCCTGACTGGCTCATGAAGAGCACTGTGATGAGCACTAACTGTAAGAGCTTGAGCAGAGCTTTCCACCCTCACTCTGTCCTCCAGCCAGCACCCAGCCCATGAGCACCTACCTCTCGCAGGGCCTCAGCATAGGAGCTCATGTCTGTCAGGATGACCAGGACATGCTTCTCACACTGATATGCCAAGAACTCAGCTGTGGTCAGAGCCAGGCGAGGGGTGATGATGCGTTCAATGCTGAAAGAGAACAGCAGGACAGCAGCTGTGGCAAGGGAACAGCTCACTTCCAACCCTCTGGAAAACCCTCTGGAAAGCTGCTAGGTGCAGCAGCAGAAGCACCAGCACTTCACCTTCAACTCTGCTGCCAAATGCCAACTCCAGGGACAGCTGGCAGGACACCAGCGAGGCTGCAGCTGGCAGTGAACTTAGAATCATAGAATGGTGTTGGTTGGAGGAGACCTTCAAGATCATTGACTGAAAGAGTTGGGGCTGTTCAGTCTGGAGAAGAGAAGGCTCTGAGGTGACCTTCTTGTGGCCTTTCAATATCTGGAGGGGGCCTACAAGAAAGCTGGGGAGGGACTTTTTAGGCTATCAGGTAGTGATAGGACTGGGGAGAATGGAATAAAGCTGGAAGTGGGGAGATTCAGGCTGGGTGTGAGGAAGAAGTTCTTCCCCATGAGAGTGGTGAGAGCCTGGAATGGGTTGTGCAGGGAGGTGGTTGAGGCTCCATCCCTGGAGGTGTTTGCAGCCAGGCTGGATGAGGCTCTGGCCAGCCTGATCTGGTGTGAGGTGTCCCTGCCCATGGCAGGGGGGTTGGAACTGGCTGAGCCTTGTGGTCCCTTCCAACCCTGACTGATTCTATGATTGAGTCCAACCTTCGACCCAAGACCACCATGGCAGTCAAACCATGTCCCCAAGTGCCATGGCCATGTTCTTCTCAGCTTTGTCCCAACCAGCAGAGGGTAACTACTCACGTTGGGTCGTTGGCCAGGTTCAGGAACAGACACACATTGTCCATGGAGCCATTCTCCTCAAAGTCAGATTTGAAGAACCGAGCAGTTTCCATGTTCACCTGAACCACAACATTAAGGCATCAGTTCCAGACCAGATTTCAGGTTGCTCCCTTTTAACACAGAAGGCACCTCAGAGATCTGCTCCAACCTCCCTGCCATGGGCAGTGATGCCTCTCAACTAGACTCAGCTGCTCAAAGCCTCATCCAACCCAGCTTTGAAAACCTCCAGGGAGGAGGCAGCCACAGCCTCCCTGGGCAGCCTGTGCCAGACTCTCACCACCCTCCTACTGAAGAACTTCTTCCTCAGCTCCAGTCTAACCCTGTTCTCCCTCAGTTTCAAACCATTCCCCCTTGGCCTGTCTCTAGACACCCTCAGGAAAAGTTCCTCTGCAGCTTTCTTGGAGGATCCCCTCAGCTACTGGAAGGCCCCCATGGAGTCTTCTCCAGGCTGAACACCCCCAGCTCCCTCAGCCTGTGCTCACAGCAGAGCTGCTCCAGCCCTTGGATCATCTTTGTGGCCTCCTCTGGCCTCACTCCAACAGCTCTGTGTCCTCCTTATCCTGGAGATCTCAGAACTGGTGGCAGGATTAGAGGTGGGGGTCTCAGCAGTCAAGGGACAGAATCCCCTCTCTTGCCCTGCTGCCCACACTCCTCTGGCTGCAGCTCAGGATGTGGTTTGCTTTCAGTTCTAAGATTCTACCTCAGCTACTCTCAGCATTTTCTTATTTCTCACTCAGCACCACTCCCCCCAACCATCCTGACTTACACCCATAGCAGCAAACACGATGGCAAAGTTTTCCTCACTGTAGTCCATCACATCCTTGGATTTCTTCACCAAGCCAGCTTGGCGACATATCTGAGCTGCAATCTGGGGGAGGGAATCAAAGCCAAGTTTCAGTCCAGCTCTGTGTATCTGAGGCTATTACAGAGCAGAGTTTAACTTCAGTTTAGTTTTCAGGAAACCACCAAAGGCTTGGCTTTGAGTACTCACCTCATTGTGGGGCAGGCCAGCAGCTGAGAAGATGGGGATCTTTTGTCCCCTGGCAATACTGTTCATGCCATCAATAGCAGAAATGCCAGTCTGGATCATCTCTTCTGGGTAGATACGACACTGGGGGTTGATTGGCTGGCCTGGTGTAGTTAAGAGAAGAGATCTTATCCCATTCAGGAAGCAGAAACATCAGATTTGCCTTTAAACCCTCACCAGAACTGGATTAAGAACATACCCATGATGTCAAGGAAATCTTCAGCCAAAACAATGGGGCCTCTGTCTATAGGCTTTCCTGAGCCATTAAATACTCTGCCTGCAAGAAACAGCCATAAAAATCAAGATGTAAATTAGGGAGGGGTTGGTGTGAGGTCAGGCTGGGCACTCTTCAGAGGAAGAGGCAGGTCCTTACCAAGCATGTCCTCAGAGACAGGGGTTCGAAGAATATCCCCAGTGAACTCACAAGATGTCTTCTTAGCATCAATACCTGAAGTCCCTTCAAATACCTGGAAACAGAGCAGAAGAATGGAAAAAAAAAAAACCCACAGAGTTAAAAAAACAAGAGTCCTGTGCTTTACAAAAGACACTGGAATGCTGCTGCACAGCTTGAGAGCTTGCTCAGCCACAGGGCAGCAAACCCTCTGCAAGCAAAGCACTGCAAGAGCAGCTCAATAGTGCAAAAAAAAAAAAAAAATCTCACTTTCAACAAAATTCATGAAGTGAATTCCTGACCCAACAAAGCTGGTGCCAATCCTTTGATCTCAAGTGTTTCCTTCTGCCAGTCTTCAGATTACAAGACTTAGTAGGAACAAGAAACAGCAGCTTGGGAGAAATACTGGAAATGTCCAGTTGTGGTGTCCCCAGCAGGAGGAAGACACAGAGCTGCTGGAGTGAGTCCAGAGGAGGCCACAAAAATGATCCAAGGGCTGGAGCACATCTGCTATGAGGACAGACTGAGGGACCTGGGGTTGTTAAGCCTGGAGGAGGCTGAGGGGAGATCTTCTGGCCCTTTAAAGCTCCCTGAAAGAAGGCAGGAGCCAGGTGGGGGTAGTGACAAGTAGAAATGGCCTTAAGTTGCCTCAGGGGAGGTTTAGGTTGGGCATCAGAAGAAAATTCTTCACTGAAAGGGTTCTCAAAGCCTGGCCCAGGCTGCCCAGGGAGGTGGTTGAATCCTCATCCCTGGAGGTGTTTCAGAGTTGCAGAGATGTGGTGCTGAGGGCCATGGCTTAGCCCCAGCCTTGGCAGAGTCAGAGAATGGTTGGAGTGGATGAGCCTAAAGGGGTTTTCCAACCACAACAATTCCCTGGTTCTATATCCCAAGTAGATCTGACATGGCTCAGACACATGCTGATTAATGACTGGTTTTTTTTCTGTGGCAACAAGAGACATTCCTGCCCCTGGTCATACCTGAACCACAGCTTTGGAGCCACTGACTTCCAGAACCTGCCCACTTCTTCTTGTGCCATCAGGAAGGGTCAAGTGGACAATCTCTGCATACCTAGGAAACTGAGGATGAGCAAGAAAGATGGTGGGAAGGCATTAAAATCCAGAAGAACAGCCCTGAAACAACAGTTGTCAGTTTCAAGCAAGCTCAAGCTTAGCAACTACTGAATTGCTTTGGAAATTGACCAGAACAAAACTCCTTCCAAGGCAGACAAGATTTGCAGGCTGCAGAAAACCCTGGCCAGAAGCTGTCCAGGTCCTGAACCACTGATGGAAAGCACCTGGCAAAGTTGGCTTCTGTCTGCCCACAGCTTCAGTTGCTTGTCCTCAGCAGCAACTTGCAAGCAATCCAAAAGTGTTTACAGTTCCCTCCTGTTTTCCTAACAAAAAGGTCAAGAACCAAGCCAAGAATTGTGTTTCTCCCAATGTTTGGTTAACATCTGAGGGATTTTGGTAAAAATATGAAACACTTTCCTTTTTTTGCCCCCCAGCAGTCTCAAATAAACCTTCCTTTTTCTCCCAGGACATGGACAGGATTCTCCCATGGACATGGACAGGACTCCCCCATGGTCTCTCCTCAGCTTTACATTACTTGAAGCATTAAGATCCCAAACAGTCATAAAAGACAAATTAAAAGTTTCAAGCAAATCTGAATGTTCCCTCAGCAAGGGATCTGGTACTAAAAACAGCTCAGTGGATTTCACAGGCTGGGTTTAACCTGTCCCAGCTTTCCTCAAAAAGCTTCATTCATTAGAAGCTGAATCTTTACCTTAACTTGGTCCAAGATAACCAGAGGTCCATTCACACCTGACACAGTTCTATAAGCTGGAAGAAAAGAAGGCACAGGTCAGGTACTTCAGAAACCTCCTGCATCAACTTTTCCAAGTTTAGTTCTTATCACCAGTTTCAGGTTTGCAGATTGGGGGTCCAGTTCTGAAGCATTTCTGTTGATTCTGAACTCCACAAAAAGGTTTAGGGACTGGGTTGTGTTGCCAGCACTTTCAAAGCACCTGAGCTACCATGGATTTATGATATTGCCATTGTCTTGTCTGCAAGCCTCTGTCTAGGGATCATTTGAGTGCCAACAGAAACATCGGGGCAGTGTAGAGCTGACATTTTGAGCTAAGAAAAACAGAGTTTCAAGAGGAGGTTAGGAAGAAGTTCTTCCCCATGAGGGTGGTGAGACACTGGCACAGGTTGCCCAGGGAGGTGGTGGAAGCCTCATCCCTGGAAGTTTTGAAGGCCAGGCTGGAGGTGGCTGTGAGCAACCTGCTGTAGGAGGCTTGGAACTGGATGATCCCTGAGGTCCCTTCCAACCCTGATGATTCTATGACTCTAAGATCTTTCAAAAGCAGGGTTAAGAATCTGTGGTAAAGCAGGTGCCACTGCAATTTATGTCTAACATTTATGTCAGAAGATCTTAATTTCAAACCCCAGACTTGCAGTTGGGGTGTTTTTTTATCCACAGAAGTGTCCTGCTCCATGACACTGCAACCACCCACTCCTGGTTTCAGCCAAGCCTGCAGATCTCCTGCTCCCAAAGCTGATCAGCAAAGCTTCCACAGTAAGTTGTGGGGTTTGGGAAGCTGCCAAAACCTTTCCTGTCTCCTGGGAAAAGGGCTCTGTAAAAGGCTGAATTTCACCTTATCCAAACTCCTGCTCCTGAGCTATCCTTGGGTTATCTTAAGGATTGACACCTGATAGAAGGCCACAGGCAGTCAGCTCAGCAGAAGGCTCATGTCTTAAACATCAGCAGCTCAAGCATCAGCTCCACACACAACTTCTGCCCTGAATTCCTCACTCTGCCCTCAGCCCAGTCCTCCTGCATTGTTCCAAGGAGATAGGAGCAACCTGGCCAGCACTCAGCATCACTGAGTCAAAGCTTTCTGAGGGTCACAAGCAGAAGTGACCAAGAGAGTGACTGTTAATCACTGAGGGGAAAATGAGCAAGAGGAGAACAGGAGAGGCACCAGCACCAGGTTCTTAGTCACACTACGAGGCAGAGAGAAGTTGTGGTGCCAGGAAAGGTCACAAATTCCACCAGCACCACTCCAGGCTGCCCAGGTTGGCACTTGCCATGGGTTGTCTCAACTGTCAACAGTGTGGTATTTACACCTCAACAAAAGCCTTCAACTGTTGCAATGTAATCTCTTAATCAGCAGCAGGCAAAGCTACCTTAGATAAGGGCTGAGGGCCAGGGGTGTGTAAAATGGGCTAAGGCTGGAACTCTTGTGCCTCAGTTTTCCTCTTGTCAAGTCTGCTGAGCACCCTCAGACACCCACACATGTCCCTGGATGTCTTCAAAGCACAAGCTGGCCCTGCTCCTCCCACCTGAGCAAGGAGAAGCACACAGGCACCGTGCTAGGAAGAAGGCTCTGCTCAGACTCCAAGAAATGGAAAACATGACCCTGAGCAAACCATTTCATCTCATGACTGTCTCATGAGCACACTTCCTCCTCAGCCAGCAGCAAAGGCCTCACACTCCCTGCTTTGTCCATAACTGTCCAGTGTCTCACCATCCTCACTGGAAAGAATTTCTTCCTCATCTCCAGTCTCAATCTCCCCCTCTTCCAGCTCATTGTCCCTCTTCCTAGCACTACAAGGCCTTGCCAAAAGTCCAGGGAAGTGGTTGAATGCCCACCCCTGGATGCATTTCAAAGCCATCTAGATGTGATGCAATACTGGCTCTGGTGGACTTAGCTAACGGTTGGACCTGATGATCGCTGAGGTCTTTTCCAACCACAGTGACTCTGTGATCTGCAGCTTTCCCTGACTCAATCAGCATCCACTCCCCTTGAAAGCAGCTCACCCCCAACTCAAAATCCCTGTTTGCAGTAAGATCAAACAGCTCCACAGCAAACCAAAAGCAACTAAAACATTCTTCACAGCCAGCTTGCAAGCAACATCAGCTTGAGTAAGAGCCAGAAGCCTGATAGAAAACCATGAGCTGAATGTGAAGTCACCTTGGCTCCAACCAGAGCAGAGGAAGTAAAGCAGAGCAGTAAGCTTTGGGGGGGAGCAGAAATGGCAATGAGCCATTTGGCTTTCAAACCAAGCTGACATTTGCAGTGACACCATGGCAAAGAAGCTCCCTGGCCACCACCTCCTAAGCACTGGCACCGTTTAGGTGTAGAGACACTCGTTTAATTGCTACCTGGACCAAGGAAAGGTTAGGGAGAAGAAATGAACCTTCACCCCGCTTTGACTCTCCCCCTGCTGTGCAGCAGAAGGGTTTCCTACCGGGCTGCTGCATTTCTGCAAGGCTGCTGCATTATTTCCCCTTTTTCATCACATTGCTCAACTTCATGCTGAAGGAACAGCACCCACGTCACCTCCCGCAATTTCCAGCGATCTTCAGTTCCTGACAACTCCCCCCACCCCGGTTTACCAGGAAGGACACCGAAGTGCCCTGTGCCACCCGACGGGCTGCAGGCTCCCGGTTCCAACGTGTGACAGAGCTAAGCGTTCAGAAAGGTGAAAAAAAAGGTGCCGATCGGCGCTGCAGCCCCCAGCACACCGCACAGCCCCACCGGAGACGGCCACCCCCGTGACGGCGGTGCTGGGAGCGAGGCCGGGGCTGCCCCAAGCCGCGGCCCAGCTGCCGGCCTCGGCCTCCCGCCCGGCTCCGGGGCAGCCTGGCCGGGCCGGGCCCACCACGCCGCAGCGGCTCCGGGGAGCCTCCCGCCGCCTTTGCCCGCCGGGCCCCGCACTCACTGAGGCGCGGCTGGGACAGGTAGTCGCGGGTCAGCGCTGCCACCTGCTCCCGGGGCCCGCCGGGCCCGGCGCCGTTCACCAGCCCGCGGACCGCCCGCACCGCCGCCATCTTCTCCGCCTCCGCCGCCCGGGCCGGGCCCCGCCGCGCAGGCGCAGATAAGGCCCCGCCGCGCACCGCCCACCGCGCACCGCCCAGCCGCGGCCGCGGGCGGGCAGCGCCGGGAGCTGGCCAGGGTGCTGAGGGGGGACGCACAGAGGAGTAACGGGAGGCGGCCCGGCGTGGGGGGAGGCGGAAGGAGAGGGGAAAAGGGAACGGAAAAGAAAAGGGGGAAAAAAAAAAAAAAGGGGGGGGGGGGGAGGAAGAGAAAAAAAATAGGAAAAAATAAGAAAGAAAAAGGGAATATTGGGGGAAAGCAAGGGGGAAAAAAGGGGAAAGAGGAAAAAAGGGGGAAAAAGAAAGAAAAAGAGGGAAAGGGAATATGGGGAAAAGCAAGAGAAAAAAGGGGGGAGAGGAAAAAAAGGAAAAAGAAAAGAGGAAAAGGGAAAGGGGAGAAGTAAGAAGAAAAAAAGGGGAAAGAGGAAAAAAAAGGAAAAAATAGGGGAAAAAAGAGAAAAGGAAAGGGGAAAGAAAGAGGGAAAAAAAAGGGAAGAGGAAAAAAGGGAAAAAAAGAAAGAAAAAGAGAAAAGGAAAAGGAGGGAAAGAAAGAGGGAAAAAAAAGGAAAAGGAAAAAAAAGGAAGGAAAAAAAGAAAGAAAAAGAGAAAAGAAAAGGAGAAAGAAAGGAAAAAAAGAGGAAAGAAGAAAAAAGGAAAAAAAGAAAGAAAAAAGAAAGGAAAAGGGAAAAGAAGAAGGGAAAAAAGGGAAAGAGAAAAAAAGGGGAAAAAAAGAAAGAAAAAGAAGAAAAGGAAAGGGGAAGAAAAGAAAGGGAAAAAAAGGAGGAAAGAGGAAAAAAAGGGAAAAAAGAAAGAAAAAGAGGAAAAGGAAATAGGGGGAAAGTAAGAGGGAAAAAAGGGGAAAGGAAAAAAGGGGGAAAAAGAAAGAAAAAGAAAAGGAAAGGGGAAAGAAGAAGGAAAAAAGAAGGGGAAAGGAAAAAAAGGGGAAAAAAGAAAGAAAAAGAGGAAAGGGAAAGGAGGAAAGAAAGAGAAGGGAAAGGAAAAAGGAAAAAAAGGGGAAAAAAGAAAGAAAAAGAGGAAAAGGAAAAGAGGAAAGAAGAAAGAAAAAAGGAGGAAGAGAAAAAAGGAAAAAGAAAAGAAGGAAAGGGAAAGAGGGAAAGAAGAAAAAAAAGAGGAAAGAGAAAAAAAGGGGAAAAAAGAAAGAAAAAAGGAAAAGGGAAAAGAAGGGAAGAAGAAGAGAAAAAAGGAGGGAAAGAGGAAAAAAAGGAGAAAAAGAAAAGGAAAAGAAGGAAAGGGAAAGAAAGAAAGAAAAGGGAAAGAGAAAAAAAAAGGAAAAAGAAAAAGGGAAAGGAAAAAGGGAAAGAAGAAAAAAAAGGGAAAGAAAAGGAAAAAAAAGGGAAAGAAAAAAAGAAAAAAAGGAAAAGGGAAAGGGAAAGAAGAAGGAGGAAAAAAGGAAAAGAGGAAAAAAAGGGAAAAAGAAAGAAAAAAAGGAAAGGGAAAGGAAAGAAAGAAAAAAAAAGGGGGAAAGAGGAAAAATAGGGGAATAAAGAAAGAAAAAGATGAAAAGGGAATATGGGGGGAAAGTAAGAGGGAAAAAAGGGGGGAAGAGGAAAAATAGGGAAAAAAGAAAAGAGGGAAAGGGAATATGGGGTGAAAGTAAGAAAAAAAAGGGGAAAGAGGAAAAAATAGGGAAAAAGAAAAGGGAAAGGGAATATGGGGGGAAAGTAAGAAAAAAAAGGGGGAAGAGGAAAAAATAGGGAAAAAAGAAAGAAAAGAGGAAAAGGGAATATAGGGGAAAGTAGGGGGAAAAAGGGGGAAGTGGAAAAAATAGGGGAAAAAAAGAAAGAAACGAGGAAAATGGAAAAAGGAATATGGGGGAAGCAAGAGGGGAAAAAAATGGGAGGGAGAAGGACAAAATAGGGGAAAAAGAAAAGAGGGAAAGGGAATATGGGGGGGAAAGTGGAAAAATTAGGAAAAAAAGAAAAACAAGGAAAAAGGAAAAAGGAATAGGGGGAAAGCAAGAGAGGAAAAAATGGGGGGGGGAATAGGGGAAAAAGAAAAGAGGGAAAGGGAATATGGAGGGAAAGTAAGAAAAAAAGGAGGAAAGAGGAAAAAATAGGGGAAAAAAGAAAAGAGGAAAAGGGAATGTAGGGGAAAGTAGGGGGAAAAAGGGTGGGGAAGTGGAAAAATAGGAGAAAAAAGACAAAAGAAAGAAAAGAGGAAAAAGGAATATGGGGAAAGTAAGAGGGGGAAAAAAGGGGGGAAGGAAAAATAGGGGAAAAAAAGAAAAGAGGGAAAGGGGATATGGAGAAAAAGTAATAGAAAATAAAGGGGGGAAGAAAAAAATAGGGAAAAAAAAAGAGGGAAAGGGGATCTGGAGAAAAAGTAATAGAAAATAAAGGGGGGGAAATGGAAAAGGGGAAAAAGGAAAAGAAAAAGTAATGAACTAAAAAAGACAAATAAGGTAAAAGAAAATGGAAGATAAAAAGATGAATGGAAAAGCAGAAAAAACAGGAAAATGAGAGAGGGAAAAGGTAAAAGGAAAAAGGGAGGAGGAAGGAAGGAAAGAAGGAAGCAAGGAAGAGTAATTAATTAAAGCACTGACTGAAGAGTCAAATGACTGAGAAGAAAAGAAAGAGAAAGCAGAGCCCTGACCCCCACCCTGGTACCCCCAGCCCTGGGCCAGGGCTGAGAAGCACATTTGGGGCTCCCTTCTCCACCCTGCCTCAGCTCAGCACAGCTCTGGCACTGGGGTTTGTTGTCCCACTGCTCCATGAGAGCCTTCCCTCGGGATCTCTTCCCACAGGTTACGCTTTAGTAGCTGCTGTTTGTTCCCCTCCTCCCTTAGCAGTGAGACGGAGTTATCTGATGTTAGAAACCCAGATTCTTCCACCTTAAACCCAGAAATATTTCTCTGTTTTCCACGAGCTGTTGGCAATTCTGTGCCTGTCTGGGAGGAGCAGCGAAGTACCCAGGGCTGGGGAGACTGCTGGATAAAACAAACCCAGAGAACTGTTTGGCTAAGGAGGGAGCAAACACAATAAATAATCCCCAGACAAAGGGACAATGCCATCGAGTGGATTAAACACAAAACCAGCAGGCTTTGGCCAGCTTTCAGCTCTCCTTTCTAATGCAACGTGACCTCTAGCAAATTACAGAGCTCTCCTGCTTCTTAAGACTCAAAAGGACTTAACAAAACCCAAGCCAGCAGGACTCGGGAAGTGACAGCCTCAAGGGGTGCTTCAACCAGCACCACTTTGCCAACTGGTTCCACCTGCATTCAATGCCTGGCTAAAAGGCAGCCTTGAAGGATGCAATCCCAACCCCCCCAGTTGCTCCAAACAGACCATTTTGTGTTCTAAATATTTTTATTGAGCTCTTAATTAGTCTCACAGGCTGAGAAAATTGGCCTGGTGGACCGGGGACAAAACCAGCATCGGAGGGGATGATGTAAATTTGCCTGCTGGAGAGCAGGAGGCAACAGGCAGCAGGTCCAGTGCTGGGTTGTAGAAACCTCCTGGTAGGGGGAAAATGGGCAGAGAGTGGTTTTAAAGTAAAATAAGAGTTTTGCAGGTGGGGCTACTGCATCTAAAAGCCATTTGTGTCACGTTGCTTGGTCTGGGTGTGCAGCAGCCCTCCCTGCACCATTTCATTGCAACTTCCCAAGTGAGGCAGCAGCAGGGATCAACCTCCCCAAGGCAAGCCTGAACTCACCAGGACTGCAATCAGCCCCCAGAGCCAGGGGGAGGGCTGTCAGCTGGGGTTGTTCAGCCTGGAGAAGAGAAGACTCCAGGGGGACCTTAGAGCTGCCTTCCAGTACCTGAAGGGATCCTGCAGGAAGGCTGCAGAGGGACATGAGGGTGTCTGGAGACAGCCCAAGGGGGAATGGTTTGAAGCTGAGGAAGAGCGGGATTAGAATGGAGCTTAGGAAGAAGTTCTTCAGTAGGAGGGTGGTGAGAGTCTGGCACAGGCTGCCCAGGGAGGCTGTGGATGCCTCCTGTCTGGGGTTTTTCAAGGTCAGGTTGGATGAGGCCTTGAGCAGCTGAGTTTGGTGGAGAGGTGTCCCTGCCCATGGTGGGGAGGTTGGAGCAGATGATCTCTGAGGTCCCTTCCATCCTGAGCCATTCTAGGATTTTCCACCCAGAGCCAAAGGCAGAGCTGAGCAATTCTGAGCTCCCTCAGTAGATGGTAGTGCTGCTCTACTCATCCTCTGTTGACTCCACAGACCTTTAGAAAGTCATTTCCAAGCCCAGACATTCAATTGTGAGCTCATGAAATATATGGAAAGGCTTCAGCTTGTGCTCTAATGCCCACCCAGGGAATTCCTTGCTGGGATCTACTCATTTCACGTTATTGGCAATAGTTTTTGGGCCATGCAGGAGCTGGATAAATGGCCTCCATGGCAGATTTATGTGCCAGTGGAAAAAAGGTGAATATGTTTAGGATTTATTTTCTTCCTCTGAGGTAAATCTCTGCATCCTGAATGGATGGTGGTGTCAGAAATCATGGGGCAAAGTGTCAGGGGTTTAAGAAAACAGAAATGATGGAAGATGACTCCTGCAGCCCAGCAGGCAGCTGTGAGCTGGGCTGCAGCCAGGGGAGTGTGGCTGGCAGGGCAGGAGAGGGGATTCTGCCCCTTGGCTCTGCTCTGCTCAGACCTCACCTCCAATCCTGCCTCCAGTTCTGCTGTCCCCAGCAGAAGAAGGACACAGAGCTGCTGGAGTGAGGCCAGGAGAGGCCACAAAGATGATCCAAGGGATGGAGCAGCTCTGCTGTGAGGACAGGGGGAGGGAGCTGGGGGTGTTCATCCTGGAGAAAAGACTCCAGGGCCACTTGATGATGCCAGCCTCACCTCCCAGTGAGGAACCCCTTCCCTGCCCCTCATCCCCACCTGCTGATGCAGTCCCAGGTTGGCACACTGAGTGTGCTCAGACCCAGGCAAGAGTTAAGGTGCTCAGAGAGAGAGAGAAGGTTGATGAAAGCCTGCAGAGCAGGTGGCCTCTGCTGCAGACAAACGCTCCTGGCTCTCTCCTCCCAGTTCCCCTCTGCCCACCCCTTCACCCTGCTCTGACACAGAGGGAGCTGCAGGGCCAAATGAAACTTCTCTGAGGTCCCAATTACATCTCCATGGCAGAGGACCACTCCTATCTTCTTCTGAGAAGAGCTAATCACAAATCCACTGGGAGGAGCAGCTGCAGAGCACACCAGCTCCCGTGCCAGCAGCCAGCTCCTCACACCAAGATGAGCTGCAGGGTAAGAGTTTGTTTTGTTCTGCTCCCCTCAACAGGTCTGCATTGAGTAGGGGACTGGGTTGGTGGTTTGAGATGCAAAGGCTGTGGCAGTCTATGTGGTTTTGTTGCTTTTGTTCCCTCATTCTCCCTTTCTCTTGCTCTTCTTTGGTATTTGCAAGTGTTTGGAGGTGCAGTGGGAAGCCATCCCTGTTTCCCAGCTCAGGTTCAGTGATGGAGGGTTTGTTTTTGTTAACTAAAAATTGATAAATATCACTGCCTGGGGTCTGGGGAAGGCAGAGGACGTTTGGAGGGAGTGAGAGATTCATAGAACCACAGAATGGTTTGGGTTGGAGGGACCTTAAAGATCATCCAGTCCCGTGGCAGGGACACCTCCCACTAGACCAGGCTGCTCGAGGCCTCATCCAGCCTGGCCTTGAACACCTCTAGGGAGGAGGCATCCATGACCTCCCTGGCCAACCTCCTCCAGTGTCTCCTCATCCTCACTGCAAAGATTCCAGAGCTCCATTCTTCTTGCCACTCAGCCTGTGCAGTGCCTCAGAGCTGTGAGGAGGCAGAGGGCTAATTGCTGGCTTGCTTGCAAATTGCTGATTGATATTTCCAGTGGGACTGAGCACCCAATCTTCTCTCAGCCCCTCTGAAGTCCTGATCTTAATCACCTCTGTGAGGCTTTTAAGCCCTGTATCTTGCCAGGACATTTCAATTAGGTCAAATGAAAAGAGATGCAAGGTAAATGAATTTCCTTTGAGGCCTAATTGAACCTCTGAAGAACAAACATGGAATAAAAGACGTTGAGATTACCACAGATAAGCTACAGGCTTGATCTGTGCTTTGAGTCTCTGCAAGAAGACTTAAATGATGCCTTAAAGCAGGTACAGGATGTCCCAGGAGAGTGGAAATGGGTTAGAGCCACTCCCCAGCTGCAAACTGAAACGCAAGCTTGATCCAGCTATGATCTTTTGAGAGCAAAGAGGGTGGACCCAGCTCCCAGGGAACAGCACCCAGCTCTTGGAGGACACAGACACTAAGTGACCTCAGGAGCTGCTCACTCAAGGGAAAAGCCATGAGCTCTGTGAGGTCCCTGTGGGGACAGGCTGGTCGAGTTGGGGTTGCTCAGCTTGGAGAAGGCTCCAGGGAGACCTCAGAGCAGCCTTCCAGGACCTGAAGGATGCTACAGGAGAGCTGGGGAAGGACTTTTGATGAGGGCTTGTAAGGACAGGAGGAGGGGCAATGGCTTTGAGCTGGAAGAGGAGAGAATGAGACTGGGGATGAGGAAGAAATTCTTGCCGGTGAGGTTGGGGAGACACTGGAACAGGTTGCCCAGGGAGGTTGTGGATGTATCCCCCCTGGAGGTGTTCAAGGCCAGGCTGGATGAGGCCTTGAGCAAGCTGGGCTGGTGGGAGGTGTCCCTGCCCATGGCAGGGAGGTTAAAACTCCTCTGAGGACCATTCCAACCCAACCCATTCTGTGAATCTGTAAATAACCTGGGGGGTTTTCTTTACAGGTCATAGAAGACCACCAGCCCTGAAGACCAGGAGCCAGCAGGACCCAAGCTGAGCTCCAGGCTCTCAGCCATGTCCTCAGCTGCTGGACACAAGCCCTGGGGCTGGCTGGCAGCAGGCAGAGCATCCAGGAGGCTGGTGCTGGTGGTGGTCTTCGTTGCACTGCTGCTGGACAACATGCTGCTGACGGTTGTGGGTATGGTGTGAGGCTCTCCCTGTGCCCCTGGGGTGCTGCCTTGGGGCTTCAGCTCCTTGGCTGCTCTCTGGTTGATGGCAGCAGGGTCCCTGCACAGGGAGAGCCATGGGGAGGGCAGGGTGCTGCTGGGAGCTTGCAGGACATCAATATCTGGCCAGCACCATTCTGTTGAGGTGTGTGCTGGGCCAGCAAACAGAGTCAGGTCACTAACTCAGCCCTTCCCTGGCTTTTCTTCCAGTGCCCATCGTGCCAACCTTCCTCTACACCACAGAATACAAAGGCATCAACACCTCTGCTGCCCCAGCCCAGACTGAGCTGGCTCCTCCAGCCTCAAGGGCTCCTCCTTTCTCCTTTGTGTTCTCCTATTTTGACAACACCACGGTGCCCATCTCGGGCTCCATGAGCACGGTGGGCTTGGGGAACAGGACAGAGAGCAGCCCCCCAGCAGAGCCCCCCACCAGCAGCCCCCCATCAGCAAGCAGCTGCCTGGAGGGTGAGGAGTTCCTGGCCGAGGAGAACGTCCGTGTGGGGCTGCTGTTTGCCTCCAAGGCTCTGGTGCAGCTGGTGGTCAACCCAGCCGTGGGGCACCTGACCAACAGGTAGGTCAGACACACCGGGGTGTAGCCCCTTGAGGGCCAGGCAGCTCCTGCCTGCTGATGAAATCAGAGAATCACAGAATGGTAGGGGTTGGAGGGCACCACTGAGTCCAACCCCCCTGCCAGAGCAGGGTCACCCAGGGCAGGGCACACAGGAGAGCATCCAGGAGGGGGTTGGAAGCTCTCCAGAGAAGGAGGCTCCACGACCTCTCTGGGCAGCCTGCTCCAGGGCTCCAGCACCCTCACAGTAAAGAGATTTCTCCCCATGTTGAGGTGGAACTTCCAGCAAGAGCAGATCTCAGGCTGGAAGGAGGACTCCTCCCTGAGCTGGTGTCTGTGTTTTCCCTCTCCAGGATAGGATACCACATCCCCATGTTCGTCGGGTTCACCATCATGTTCCTCTCCACTCTCAGTGAGTATTGCCCTTCTGGCTGCCCTTCGTGGGCAGCAGCACAGCACTAAATACTTTGGGCTGTGCTGTGCTCTGCTGCTGTCTCCACACAGGAGGAGTGACAGCAGAGCAGCCAGGTTCAGAAACAACCAGGATCGAGCAAGAGCAAGTGGCCCCCAGCTCCCTCCAGCATGCAAACTGCTGCAAGCTGAGGCTGCTTTTACCCTCTGCAGGGTCTGGATGCTCAGTCCACAGTCCTGCCTGATGCTCTCTCTCTCCCTCCTCTGCAGTGTTTGCCTTCTCAGGCACCTACACCCTGCTCTTCATCGCCAGAGCCCTCCAAGGCATCGGCTCCTCCTTCTCATCAGTTGCAGGTAAATGCTTTAGCTACAGAATCACAGCTCACAGACTGCAGTGGGTTGGAAGGAACCCTCAAAAGTCATCTTCCCCAGCCCCCCTGCAGTCAGCAGGGACACCTCCAACTAGAGCAGGCTGCACAGGGCCACACTGAGTCTCATCTTGGATGCCTCCAGGGACAGGGCCTCCACCACCTCCCTGGGCAGCCTGTTCCAGAGTCTCCCCACCCTCATGGGGCAGAACTTCATCCTGGTGTCCAACCTGACTCTGCCCTGCTCCACGTTCAAACCATTGCCCCTCCTCCTATCCCCACAGCCCCTTCTGAGCACTCCCTCCCCAGCCTGCCTGTAGGTGCACCCAAGTCCCTGTGTTGGCTGCCCTGATGCTCAGCCAGCATCCCAGGAATGATCAGCAGCACAAAAAACAGACCCAGAGCCTTCCTTGGCTTCAAACTCCTCTTCCTCACTGCTCCTGCCCAGCTGGTGCAGGCAGAACACCCCCACAGCCCAGCTGGGAAGCAGATAAATCCCCTCTAAATCCCAGGGATGCTTCCAGAGAGGAGCCTGGCAGCAGCCAGCCTCAGGTGGCCTCTGCTTGGTCTCTGCTGCCAGGCTTGGGCATGCTGGCCAGCGTCTACACCGACGACCTCCAGAGGGGCAGCGCCATGGGGATCGCTCTGGGAGGCCTGGCCTTGGGTGTGCTGAGTAAGGAAAGGAGCAGCAGCACCTCCAGAGCTCTGCTGGCCATCGCCTGCCCGGCTCTGCCCCTTCCCTGCTGGCACCCCCTGGGCGTGGCTGGCCTCTTCCCTTCTCTCCTTCCCCCTCTCCCCCCTTCCCCCCCCCCGTCCCCCCCTCCGTCCCCCCCTCCTTCCCCCCCTCCTTCCCCCCCTCCTTCCCCCCCTCCTTCCCCCCCTCCTTCCCCCCCTCCTTCCCCCCCTCCTTCCCCCCCTCCTTTCCCCCTCCTTCCTCCCCTCCTTCCCCCCTCCTTCCCCCCTCCTGCCCCCCCTTCCCCCTCCCTCCTTCCCCCCTCCCTCCTTCCCCCCTCCCTCCTTCCCCCCTCCCCCTTCCCCCTCTCCCTCCTTCCCCCCCTCCCTCCTTCCCCCCTCCCTCCTTCCTCCCCTCCCTCCTTCCCCCCTCCCTCCTTCCCCCTCTCCCTCCTTCCCCCTCTCCCTCCTTCCCCCTCTCCCTCCTTCCCCCCTCTCCCTCCTTCCCCCCTCCCTCCTTCCCCCTCCCCTCCTTCCCCTCCCCTTCCCCTCCCCTTCCCCTCCCCTTCCCCTCCCCTTCCCCTCCCCTTCCCCTCCCCTTCCCCTCCCCTTCCCCCCTCCTTCCCCCCTCCTTCCCCTCCTTCCCCCCCTCCTTCCCCTCCTTCACCTCCCTTCCCCTCCTTCACCTCCTTTCCCCCCCTTTCCTCCCCTTCCCCCCCTTTCCCCCCCTTCCCCTCCTTTCCCTCCCTTTCCCCCCCTTCCCTCCCCCCACAGCCACCACCCAAAGGACCTGACACCTTCTCACCACCTCCCCCAAACACCTGCTGGGGGATTCAGAGCCCCCCAGGATGGCAGCACCAAGTGCTGGGGACAGTGGCAGTGCCACTCCCTGACACAGCTTTCCCCTTGCAGTCGGGGCCCCTTTTGGAAGTGTGATGTATGAACTCGTGGGGAAATCATCTCCCTTCCTGGTCCTGGCATTCCTTTCCCTCTTGGATGGAGGTGAGAGGCCAAATGGTTTAATCCTTCAGCAGGCCAGGAAGGAATGAAGACTTTGCCCCCTCCCACGGGGTGATCTTTCTTCTTTCTCTGAGGGCTGCATTACAGATGCAGACCACGAGAGCCCTCAGAGTGGCACAGCAGAGTTCCAGGGAGCAGAAAAGTGCATTTCTAGTGGGGAGTATGAAGCTAATTAAATCATAGCCACAGTTTCCATCTTTGCCTGGATGTAATGCAGGACATCTGTAATGAAGCATGTAAGAGCTTTGGGGAAATGAAACCTAGGCCCCATCCATAGCAAACTTCCTCTTTTTTCAGATCCTGCTCTTTTCCACATTCAATTCCTGTCATGCTCTAGTTGTGGCTCCCCAGCAGGCAGCTGGCAGCCTGCTGGAGAGGATTTGCATATTTGACTGCTTCATGGCTTGACAAAACACTTCTAGCACATGAAACTCCAGGGAGTTTGGCTGCTCACTCCCATGGGAGCAGGGCTGGCAGCCACCTCTCCCCCAGCTCACTGGAGCAAGCTCCCCCAACACAGTTACTGCATCGCCTGGGGTGGGGGGGCTCTGCCTACCAAAGGGGTCAGGCTGAAGGAAAAGCCAGAGGGAAATGTGGATTGAAGGGATGCTGTCTCCAGAACTGAGCTAAAAATCAGTTGTTTCTTCCCAGCTTTGCAGCTCTGCATACTGCAGCCCTCCAAGATCTCCCCTGAGGTGAGTACAGGCGAGACCCCTGTGCACACCTGAGCTGGTGCCCACTGCTGTGACCCAGGGGGCTTCCCCAGGCTGGAGAGCTGTGCCAGCTCCAAGCTGAGGATGAGGCTGATGCAGACACAGCTCTCAGCCAGCACCACCCCCTCTGGCATCCCACAGAGCTCCAAGGGCACACCAGTGTCCACCCTGCTGCGAGACCCCTACATCCTGATAGCTGCAGGTAAGGGAGGACGTTGGTGTGCACCGTGCCTCCCTCTGGGCACTTCCCTCTGCTGACTAAAGAGATTCCCTCACTGCCAGCCTGAAACAGCAGCAAGAAGTGGCTAAACCAGAGTCTTTCTGCCTTTTGTGCCCCCATCAGGAGCCCTCTGCTTCTCCAACATGGGGGTGGCCATGCTGGAGCCCACCTTGCCCATCTGGATGATGCAAACGATGTGCTCCCCTCAATGGCAGCTAGGTGAGTGCTGGGCTCTGCAGCCTCCCCCCAGCCCTCAGCAGCTGCTGGCTGTAGGTCAGCTAGGACTGGGCCCTGCTTTGGCACTGTGAGGTGGACTGAGAATGCTCAGAGACCTGGCAGCCCTGGAAAGGGCTGAGAGAGTTGGGTTTGTGCAGCCTGGGGGAGAGAAGACTCAGGGGAGACCTTGTTGGCATGGAGCAGGACATAAAGGGTGGTGACCAGGAGAATCAGAGAACCACAGAATCATAGAATCAGAGAATCAGTCAGGGTTGGAAGGGACCACAAGGCTCAGCCAGTTCCAACCCCCCTGCCATGGGCAGGGACACCTCACACCAGGTCAGGCTGGCCAGAGCCTCATCCAGCCTGGCTGCAAACATCTCCAGGGATGGAGCCTCAACCACCTCCCTGCACAACCCATTCCAGGCTCTCACCACTCTCATGGGGAAGAACTTCTTCCTCACATCCAGCCTGAATCTCCCCACTTCCAGCTTTATTCCATCCCCCCCAGTCCTATCACTCCCTGATAGCCTAAAAAGTCCCTCCCCAGCTTTCTTGGAGCCCCCTTCAATATTGAAAGGCCACAAGAAGGTCACCTCAGAGCCTTCTCTTCTCCAGACTGAAGGAGGATGGAGGCTTCCTTTTTCCAAGGAGGCAAAGACAAGACAAGGGGTGATGGGGACAAGTTGTTACTGCTGGGGAGATTCCCACTGGACTCCAGAAGAAAATATTTCTCCATGAGAGCAGTCAGACACTGGAATCATCTCCCAAGGGAAGCAGTGGATTGCCCTACACTGGGCAGTTTTAAGCCTCAGCTTGCCAGGGTGCTGGGCCCAGCTCACTGCAGCTCCACTCTCACCTAGAAAGGTTGGACCAGGTGACCCTTGGGGTCCCTTCCAAGCTGGCATTCTGGGATTTTTTTTTTCCATGTCACTCTAAAAAAAAAAAAAAGAAAAAGAAAAACATATGCCCTCAGCCAGCCAGAGTGATCCCAGGCTGCCTGGTGCTCCAGTTCCAGCTGGAGATGCCCTCAGGGCTGGCTGCACAATGTGTTTTCCTCCACTACTGCAAGGCTTGCCTGGAGTTAGCCTCCCCCCATGAGCTATGAGGGTGGAGGAAAGGCTGCTTCAAGCACAGGAAGCCTGTTGGATCCTGTCTTCTGCAGGGCAGATAATGGGTTCATGCTGGGCTTGAAATGGTGGCAGCCAGATGCCTTTTGCAGAGGCAGCTCTGAGCAGAACAAGGCCATTTAGAGGGTCCCAGGCAGGACAGGATGGTCTGTGCTCATTACCAGCTGCCTGGGAAATGGGATCTGCAGATAACAGCAGCCTGTGTTTGCTGCACAAATAAAAACCCAGCACTCAGCAAACCCAACGGGCTGAGGAACCACCCTAGGGGGTGCCCTAGGTGACACTCAGAGCCCAAATTGAATTGCAGCCTGAGAGCAGGAGGCTTTAGAGAGCTCCTGATTGAGTTATCCTCTGGTCAAGGCAGCAGCTTCCATCCTGTTAACAGCTCACCAGCAGGGCACTGAGTGAGGATGGATGAGGGCAGAGCAGCATCCCAAAGGGCTCTGAGAGGGGGGAGAAGGCACAGTGTGGCTGCCTGGTAATGAAAAGTGTCACAGGCTGAGGGAAGCACTCAGGGCTGCCCCTGTCACCACTGGACTCAAGGGGAACCTTTGAGGTGACCCAGAGGGCAGCAGACACCTAAGAAACCCCCAGGTGTATTCCCTAGATGCTCAGATCACAGAATGCATCAAGCTGGAAGAGACCCTCAAAGCTCAGCAGGGACACCCCCAGCTAGATCAGGCTGCTCAGGGCCACAGCAAGTCTGATCTGGGATGTCTCCAGGGATGGGGCCTCAGATTTGAGAGCAGTTTGGATTCACCACCCAGCTCAGCTGCAAAGCCACCCAGCTCACAAGCTGTTATCAACTCAAGGGCCTTCTCTACTGGCTTCAGCTTGCCCCCTCCCATAAGTCTGGAACAAATCCAAGGAAAAGCTTGGCCTAAAGCTGCAGGATTAACCATGTTGTGTAGCTGTGAAAGAGAGGAAAGAAAACCAACCACAAATCAGTGTGTTCCCATCAGGAAGCTGTCTTAGTGCAATGCAGCTGGCCACTTTTATTTACAATCAGATAAAGAGGATGTTAAAAACAAACAGCTGGGAAATCAGCAAACACTGCAAGTGCTGAGCCTGGGCTACAGAATTGAGCCCCAAGCTCAATGTTAGGGGTTGGAAGGGACCCCTGGAGATCATCCACTCCAACCCACCTGTCAGAGCAGGGTCACCCAGGGCAGGTCACACAGGAACACATCCAGATGGGGTTTGGAAGTCTCCAGAGAAGGAGACAACAACCTCTCTGGGCAGCCTGGGACAGGGCTCTGGCAGCCTCACACCAAAGAAGCTTTGAGGTGAATCCTCCTGGGTTCCAGTTTGTGTCTGTTGCCTCTCACCACTGACAAGACCCTGGCCCCTTCTTCTTGCCCCCCACCCCTCAGATATTTATAGACATTGCTCAGATCCCCTCTCAGCCTTCTCTTCTCCAGGCTCAACAGCCCCAGGGCTCAGCCTTTCCTCATCACACAGATGTTCCAGTCCCTTCATCACCCTTGTAGCCTCTGTTGGACTCTCTCCAGCAGCTCCCTGTCTCTCTTGAACTGGGGAGCCCAAAACTGGACAAAATACTCCAGCTGTGGCCCCACCAAGACAGTACAGAGGGGCAGGAGAACCTCTCTTTGACCTGCTGGCCACATTCCATTCACCCCAGGGCACATTGCTGTCCCATGGACAACTTAGTGTTCACCAGAACTCCAAGATCCTTCTCCATGGAGCTGGAATTCTTTTCCTCTCTCTCTCAGGGATGGCCTTTCTCCCTGCCAGCATCTCCTACCTCATTGGCACCAACCTCTTTGGGATCCTGGCTAACAAAATGGGTCGGTAAGTGGAACCCAAGGGATTTCAGCTCACCCCAGTCCTGTGCCTTCAGCTGCTGGTGCTGTGCACCCTGAGAACCTCTGTCCTCTGCTAACTGCAGCCCCCTTGCAGGTGGCTGTGCTCCCTCATTGGCATGGCTGTGGTGGGGATCAGCCTCCTCTGTGTGAGTAGCACCATCTCAACAGCCTGAGCATGAAGGGCTCTGCCTTGCTTTGGGGAGTGTTGAAGGGTTTCATCCTGCTGCTCCTGCACCAGCAGGCAGCAATGGGTTTTGTTCCTTGGGATGGGTCTCACAGGAACAAGGCTGAAGCCCACAGGCACCTGGTTGCCTCCAAAAGCCAGCAGCAAGGGTGGGCATAGGGTGTGGGGCAGGAGGAGATATTGAAGCCATGAGCATAGAATCAGAGAAGTGTTTAAGCTGGAAGACCTTTAAGATTAAAGTCCAACCATTAATTCAGCACTGCCAGGTCACCACAGGTCCCTCAGCACCTACTACAGACCTTTTAGACCTCTCCAGGGATGATGACTCCACCATCTCCCTGGGCAGCCAGGGCCAGGCCTTGACAACCCTTTCAGTAAAGATTTTTCTCCAGATACCCAACCTAAACCCCCCCTGGCACAACCTGAGGCCATTTCCTCTTGTCTACCACTTGTCACTTAGGAGAGGAGACCATCCCCCACCTGACTAGAACCTCCTTTCAGTGAGTTTTAGAGAGCAAGAGGGTCAGAGAATGACAGAATGGTTTGGGTTAGAAGAGACCTTTCTGTAGGAGCATCAGCAGGGGCAGTGTGGGGGGCAGCAGTGGGATGGAGTTATGGGCCTGGCAGTGGGTGTTCAGTGGGTGCACCTCGTGCACAGATCCCTGTCCCACCTCCACACGACCTCTCTGGCCTCATCCATGCATCCCCAACCTCTCCTCCCCAAGGTACCTCTGGCCAAAACAATTTCTGGGCTGATCGGTCCCAACGCTGGGCTGGGCTTTGCCATAGGTAAGCTGTCAGGGGCCAGGCTGAGCAGCACAGCCCAAAAGCAGCTCCCCCCAGAGCCCCTGGAGCAGGAGGGGAGTGAGCTGGGGGGGAGTGAGCAGGGGGGGAGTGAGCAGGGTGGAGAGTGAGCAGGGGGGGACTGAGCAGGAGGGGAGTGAGCAGGGGGGGAGTGAGCAGGGGGGGAGTGAGCAGGGGGGGAGTGAGCAGGAGGGGAGTGAGCAGGAGGGGAGTGAGCAGGGGGGAGTGAGCAGGGGGGAGTGAGCAGGGGGAGTGAGCAGGGGGAGTGAGCAGGGGGGAGTGAGCAGGTGGGGAGTGAGCAGGGGGGGAGTGAGCAGGAGTGGAGTGAGCAGGGGGGGAGTGAGCAGGAGGGGACTGAGCAGGGGGGGACTGAGCAGGGGGGGAGTGAGCAGGAGGGGAGTGAGCAGGGGGGGAGTGAGCAGGGGGGACTGAGCAGGAGGGGAGTGAGCAGGTGGGGAGTGAGCAGGTGGGGACTGAGCAGGTGCTTCTTGTTTGGGCAGGGATGGTGGACTCCTCCATGATGCCTATCATGGGCTACCTGGTGGACCTTCGCCACACCTCTGTCTATGGCAATGTCTATGCCATAGCTGATGTGGCCTTCTGCATGGGCTTTGCTATAGGTATGGACTGCCTCCTGCATGCTCTGGAGCTTCTCCATAGGGATGGGACTGCCTTCTGCATGCTGTGGAGCTTCTCCATAGGGATGGGATGCTGTGGAGCTCTCCATGGGACTGCCTCCTGCATGCTGTGGAGCTTCTCCATAGGGATGGGACTGCCTTCTGCATGCTGTGGAGCTTCTCCATAGGGATGGGACTGCCTCCTGCATGCTCTGGAGCTTCTCCATAGGGATGGGACTGCCTTCTGCATGCTGTGGAGCTTCTCCATAGGGATGGGACTGCCTTCTGCACGGGCTTTGCCCTAGGTATGGGATTGCCTACTGCATGGCCTTTGCCCTAGGTATGGAGGAGCTCCTACCCTGTGGCATGATGTCCTCAGTGTGTATCTCACTCCTACCCATGGCATGATGCCCTCAGTGTGTATCTCACTCCTACCCATGGCATGATGCCCCCAGTGTGTACCTCACTGACTTTATCACTCCCTCTCCTCCACCCAGCACTCACTGCAAGCAAGCAGCAGTGTGTCTGCAGCCCAGACACCACAGAACCCCTCCAGACTGGCAGAGCAGCTTTTGCTCTCTGCCACCTGAGCCCTTCTGAACCCCCCATCTGCAGGCCCCTCCACAGGTGGTGCAGTTGTACGAGCTGTTGGCTTCCCCTGGCTGATGATCAGCATTGGAGTCCTCAACATTGCTTATGCTCCTCTCTGCTGGTACCTGCGCAGCCCTCCTGCTAAAGAGGAGAAGATTGTGAGTTGAAGTTCCTTTGTTCCCTTAAAGTGTGGGGGACTGACAATCCAAACGTCTCAAAAGAGACATGCCAGGGATTCTCCCTTCCTAAAAGGGATGGAAAACGCAGACAATAAAAGCAGGAAAGCTCAGGGCTATCACCCTTCCCTTAACTCACAGCTGGTAGAAGCTGTTGGCTTTCTCTGGAAGCAGTAATCCTCTCATTAACTATGCAAATTGATCACCATCTCTGTTCTAAAGCAAGGCTTCTCCTCTCCTTCACCCAGGCAATCTTAAGCCAGGAGTGCCCCCTGCAAACCAAAAGCTACAGCACTCACAAGACCCTGCCTGACCTCCCTCTCAGCGGCGGCAGTGATGTGGAGGCAGAGAAGGTGGAACAGCCCAGGCAAGGCTGTGTGCCCTCCTCTGGAGCTGGGCTACGTCTACAGCACATGCATTAGCACCCCAAGAACACCCCAGCCTGCCCCAGCACTTGCAGCCACAGCCTCCATGGCTGACCTGCTCCATGCAATTCACAGCCTCCAGGATCTGCAGGCTCTCTCCATGTGGCTGAGCCTCTCGTTTGCTGCGTGGCTTGGAGGCAAGTTACCCAAACCCACTGCCTGTGCAATAAATTTACAGAGGTGAGGAGAACCACACCACAGAATCAGAGAATGGGCCAGCTTGGAAAGGACCTCAGAGATCATCTGCTCCAACCTCCCCACCATGGGCAGGGACACCTCTCAACTACACTTGGCTGATCAAGGTCTCATCCAGCCTGGCCTTGAACACCCCCAGCAAGGAGGCAGCCACAGCCTCCCTGGGCAGCCTGTGCCAGAGCCTCACCACCCTCATCCTGAAGAACTTCTTCCTCAGCTCCACTCTAACCCTGCTCTCCCTCAGCTTCAAACCATTCCCCCTCGGCCTGTCTCTAGACACCCTCAGCAAAAGTCTCTCTGCAGCCTTCCTGCAGGATCCCTTCAGACATTGGAAGCCAGCTCTAAGGTCCCCCTGGAGTCTTCTCCTCTCCAGGCTGAACACCCCCAGCTCCCTCAGCCTGGCCTCAGAGCAGAGGTGCTCCAGCCCTTGGCTCATCTTTGTGGCCCTCCTCTGGACTCATTCTGTCTTAGGCACAGCCTCACCACGCAGCAGGGGCCCACATCCACACCCCTGCCAGATGAATCCATTTGTTAAGGCAGTTAAAGCTGTTGAAAGGGAAGCACTTGGAGAAAACAAACTCAGCAGCATCAGCTCTGGGAGACTTCTCTGCTATCATCCCCAGCATGAAAGCTTCCTGCAGCAGCAGGGCTCCATCCATCTGTGTCACTGTCAGGCCATCAATAAAGATGTCCCTGTGCTGCTGGTGTGCTCCACGCTCCTCTGAGGACAGCCAACAACAAACACTGGCTGCTGTCTGGGGGAAGCTTTATCTGTGGTGCTATTTATGGGCTGCTTAGGGCTGCCTCTGTGTCCCTGCCACCAGCCATTAAATCAGACACTGGGAGAGCTCTTAAGAAATCCAGGTAGAAATGAGGCTGAAAGCAGGTTTAGGCTCTCAGACAGAGACTCAGCCAGGTCATGAGATTCCTGTTAGGGAAGCCCTGGTGAGGCCACATCTGGGATACTGGGTCCAGGTCTGGGCTCTCCAGTTCAAGAAGGACAGGGACTTGCTGGAGAGGGTACAGCAAAGGGCTAAAAAGATGATGAGGGGACTGGAACATGAGGAAAGGCTGAGAGAATTGGGGCTTTTTAGCCTGGAGAGTAGAAGACTGAGGGGGGATCTCTTAAATTCTTCAAGGGTGGGTGTCAGGAGGCTGGGGCCAGGCTTTGTTCAGTGGTGCCCAGTGACAGGATAAGGGGCAATGGGCACAAGCCTGAACATAGCAAGTTCCATCTAAAGATGAGGAGGAACCTCTTTAATTTAAGGGTGCTGGAGCCCTGGAGCAGGCTGCCCAGAGAGGTATTGGAGTCTCCATCTCTGGAGTCATTCCAAACTGGAATGTGCTCCTGTGTAACCTTCTCTAGGTGACCCTGCCTTGCAGGGAGTTTGGGGTGGATGATCTCAAGAGGTCCCTTCCAACCCCACTACTCTCTGATCCTCTGATCACTTGGGGCTGTAAGTGACTAACAGCATTTTAAACCCTGCCCCTTGGCTGAGCTGTGTTTGTGCTCCTAATCCATCAGGAGGAGAAGCACAATCAATGCATTTTTAAGGGCCCTTTGGCAATTTCCTGGCCCCAAGTTTAGACCAGAGAGCAGCTGCACTGCTAACAATAATTATTGAGCATGATGGGCTGTAAACCTGACAGCCAACAGAGAGTGAAGTCATAGAGGCACCAAATTAATTGTGGACACATCAGAGAAATTCCTCTGATCTCGTTTCTTTAATTCTTTTTTTTGCAGAGAAACCTCAAATTTACCATTTCTCTGGCTCCTCTGCTGGCAGTTTCTCTAACCAACTCCTTTCTGCCTCGAAGGAGCAGTTGGGTAAGGCAGAGCCCTTTCACTTGCCAGACAGCAGAGATGATTCACTGCTCTGCAGCCCCAAGCAGCACAACACAGATGCTTTTGCCAGTGGGGAAACAGGAGGCTAATAACAATTCATCAAGATTTGGGACCATATGACTCATTACCAAGGGTCATCAATGGCTCTCATCAGGCAATCCCACAGCCACATCAGACCCATTGCCCCCCTTGCTTTGCACCAGATGAGCTGAAATGATTATTTCTGAGGCTGACTGGAAGTGACTAATGCTGAGCCTGTTCTCCAAAAGTGGTTATTTTTATCCTCCACCTGTTTCCCTGCTTTGCCAAGAATAAAAGGGAAAAAAAAAAGAAAATAAAAAAGCTGTTTGCTTTGTGTGATGGAAGGAAGAAGTGTGAGCTGTTCCATCTGGGGGATCTTATTCACACCTCCACAGCTCAGCTCCCACTTAAATATTAATGGTAGGCCTGTCTGCATGCTGGTTGCTCTGGAAACTCACCTCCTGCCAGCACAGAATGGCCCTTTCAGATCAGCCAGTCCATCCATCCCCTAACTCTTCCAAGGCTGGGGCTAAGCCATGGCCCTCAGCACCACATCTCTGCAGCTTTGAAACACCTCCAGGGATGGGGATTCAGCCATAGAATCATAGAGTCATAGAATCAAGAAGGCTGGAAAAGACCTCAAAGATCATCAAGTCCAACCTGTCACCCTAAACCTCATGACTATAAAGTCATGACTAAAGCCATCTCCCTGGGCAGCCTGTGCCAGGCTTTGAAACCCTTTCAGGGAAGAAGTTTCTTTTAATGTCCAACCTAAACCTCCCCTGGGGTAACCTGAGGTCATTTCCTCTCATCCTATCACTTGTTACCAGGCAGGAAAGGCCAACCCCTACCTGGCTCCAACCTCCTTTCAGTGGTGGGTGAGGTGCCTGGGGAGGGCTGGCTGGTGAGGAATCTACCTTGCTGGGCCAGAGACTCCTCTGCCTTCAAGATGCAAGTCCAGAGGGGGGCAATAGAAGTGGTGAAGGGTCTGGAGAAGTCTGGTGAGGAGCAACCAACATCTGGGATTGTCCAGTCTGTAGAAAAGGAGGCTGAGGGCAGACTTCATTGCTCCCTACAGCTCCCTGAAAGGAGTTTGGAGCTGGGTGAGGGTTAGTCTTTTCTCCCAAGAAACAAGTGACAGGAGAAGAGGAAACAGCTGGTTTAGGTTGAACATGAGGAAAATTTCTTTCCCTTGAGGGTTGTCAAGGTCTGGCCCAGGCTGCCCAGGGCAGTTGGGGAGTCTCTATCCCTGGAGGGGTTTCAAAGTAGAGATGCAGTGCTGAAGGCCAGGGCTTAGTGGTGTCCTGGCTAATGGTTGGCCTCCACGACCTCAGAAGTCTCTTCCAATCCAACCCATCCTATGATTCGGAGTCCTTATGACTGGGACCGTGTATAAACCGCTGCCGGCTGAGTGACGAGCGCTGGGTTTAGCGATTTATGGCCCGGCGCTTAGCACCCAAATAAAGCAAACCACTCCGTGCGGCGCTTGGCTTCTCGCAGTGAGAAAAGGCCTAGTTTTGAGGGTCTGCCCTCCGCACAGTCCGCGCTGCCGCCACGACAGCTCCGCCCGGCCCGGCCCGCCCCGCCCACGGCCCTCACCGCCCACGGCCCTCACTTCCGGTGACACACTCTCGCGAGAGCTCGCCCCGCCCCGCCCCGCCCCTTCCGGTGATGGCGGCGCGCTGAGGCGGCGCGGCCCCGCGGAACTGGCAGCATGCACTCGGACGATGTGAGTTGAGTCGGTCCCGTCCGCCCCGCCTCAGGCAGCTGCGGCGGTGGGGCGGACACCCTCTGCTTCCCCAGCTACCCGCCGCAGAGCGAGCCTGTACCCAGACCGGAGACGGGTCCGGTACCGGGCCCGGGGTGGGTTCCCCTGCACCCATCCCGGATGGGTGTTCTGTGTACCCAACCCAGAGGGAGCCCGGTACCGAGGCCGGAGGGGGTCTCCTGTACCGAGCATGGGTGGGTGTTCTCTATGCACATCCCAGAGGGTTCCCACTACCCAACCCGGGTGGTTCCCTCGGTCCCCAACCCGGGTGGGGGTCCCCTGTACCCAGCCTGGAGTGATCTCAGTATCAAGACTGGGGGCTCCCCCGGTCCCCAGCCCCTCACGGATCCCCAGTACCCAGCCTGGGGTGAGTCCTCTGTCCCCAGCTGATAGACCGGGGTGGGTGGGATGTAAATGGGAACATGGCAGCAGCACATCTCCTATCCCTGCGTCACTGTCACACTGAGCCCACCGTGCAGGAGGGGTGCAGAGAGTGGTCCCCTGTCTTGGTGGGGTATCCCCCATCGTTGAGCCTCAACGGGGGTGCAGAGGGTGCTGGGTGAGTGGAGGTGCTGACTGTCACCTGCTGTGTCCTTGCAGGTTGTCTGGGATATGCTGGGAAACAGACAGTTCTGCTCCTACAAGATAACGTGAGTGTGTGTGGGCAGGGGGTGGGCTGAGCTCTCCCAGCCTGGGGGCTGCAGGGTGAGGAGTGGGAGGGACAGGTTTGGGTGCCACTCACACCCTGGCACGTTTCTCTGTGCCCTGTCACCACAGCTACGTGTGATGGGCTGCCCAGGGAGGTGGTGGAGTCACCATCCCTGGAGGTGTTCAAGAGGGGATTGGATGTGGCACTTGGTGCCATGGTTTAGATAGGCATGAGGTGTAGGGTGACAGGTTGGACTCGATGATCTTTGAGGTCTCTTCCTGCCTTCTTGATTCTATGATTCTATGGGCACAGAGGATGGGCACTGGTGAGGCTGCACCTTGAGTACTGGGTTCAGACTGGGGCCTCTCCAAGAAGGTCCAGAGAAGGGCAAAGAAGCTGGTGAAGGGTTTGGAGAACAGGGCTGGTGAGGAACTTGGGGTCATTCAGCCAGGAGAAAAGGAGGCTGAGGGGAGACCTTTTGGCTCTCTACAACTCCCTGAAAGGAGGTTGGAGTGTGGGGGGGGTTGGGCTCTTCTCCCAGGTCACAACTGATAGGACAAGAGGGGGTTTCAAAGCCATGGAGAGGCGGTGCTGAGGGCCACGATTTAGCGTTGACCTGGCAGTGCTGGGTTAAGGGTTGGGCTTGATGACCTGAAAGGTCTCTTGCAGGCCAAACAATTCCATCCTCTCTTCCCTGCAGGACGAAGACTCAGAACTTCTGCCGCAATGAGTACAACCTCACCGGCCTCTGCAACCGCTCCTCCTGCCCCCTGGCCAACAGCCAGTATGCCACTGTCAGGGAGGAGAAAGGTGGGAGTCGGGCAGCTAAGTGTGGGGAGGGGGCAGATAGGTCCTGCCTGAGGGCACCCTCCCAGTGGCAGGGCCACTCTCAGTCTCACATTCATAGAATCACAGAATGTTAGGGGCTGGAAGGGACCTTGAGAGATCATCCAGTCCAACCCCACTGCCAGAGCAGGATCACCTGTACCAGATCACGCAGGAACTCTTCCAGGCAGGTCTTGAGTATCTCCAGAGAGGGAGACTCCACAACCCGCCCTGGGCAGCCTGTTCCAGTGCTCTGCCACCCTCACAGTGAAATAATTCTTCCTTCTGTTTCCATGGAACTTCCTCTGCCTCAACTTCCACCCATTGCCCCTTGTGCTGTCGTTGGGCATCGCCGAGCAGAGCCTGGCTCCAGCCTCTTGGCACTCACCCTTCACATATTTATAAACATGAATGAGGTTTATAAATAAGTCTCTTAAGTCTCCCCTCCTCCAAGCTACAGAGCTTCATCTCCCTCAGTCTGTCCTCCTAAGGAAGATTTGCCACTCCATCATTTTCGTGTCTCTGCGCTGGACTCTCTCAAGCAGTTCCCTGAGGTTCTTCTTGACCTGAGGGGCCCAGAACTGGACACAGTACTCCAGATGTGGCCTCACCAGGGCAGAGTAGAGAGGGAGGAGAACCTCTCTCGACCTCCTGACCTCTTCTCCTCAGGCCGCTGTTACCTGTACATGAAGACAATCGAGCGGGCGCCCTTCCCCCGCCGCCTCTGGGAGAGGGTGAGTCCCAGCTGCCCCCCTGGGGGACCGAAGCAGATGTGTCCCTTGCTTCGTTGCTGCTCTGCAGCTCAGCCCTTTTCTGTTCCCTCCACCCCAGGTCCTGCTAAGCAAGAACTATGAGAAAGCTCTGGAGGAGATCGATGAGAACCTCATCTACTGGCCGCGGTTCCTGCGGCACAAGTGCAAGCAGCGCTTCACCAAGATCACTCAGTACCTGATCCGCATCCGCAAGCTGACCCTCAAGAGACAGTAAGTGACAGCTCCGAGGGGGGTGGCATTGCTTTGCCTTAGTGATCACCTCTCTGGCCACCAAAGCCACCACCACCACCACCACAGCCCTGCTGCTCGTCTCCTGAGTCAGAATCACAGAATGGTTCGGGCTGGAAGGGACCTCCAAAGCTCATCCAGTTCGACCTCCCCGCAGTCAGCAGGGACATCCCCAACCAGAGCAGGTTGCCCAGAGCCCTGTCAAGCCTCACCTTCAGTATCTCCAGGGAAGGAGCCTCAACTACCTCCCTGGGCAACCTGTTCCAGTTGTTCCATCACCCTCATAGTGAAGAACTTCTTCCTGATATTCACCATGGGGGTGGTGAGAGACTGGCACAGGTTACCCAGGGAGGTGGTGGAAGCCTCATCCCTGGAGGTTTTTGCAGCCAGGCTGGAGGTGGCTGTGAGCAACCTGCTGTGGTGTGAGTTGTCCCTGTCCATGGCAGGGGGGTTGGAACTGGCTGATCCTTGAGGTGCCTTCCAACCCTAACAATTCTATGATTCTATGATATCCAATCTAAATCTGCCCTGAGGCTTTAGGTATGAATGGACCTGGCTGGAATGGAGCTCACTGTGGTGTGGCCTGAGCTCACCAATGACCTGCAGCTATGTTTCTAAAGACACCACTGGCTGGTTGTTGGCCCAAATGAGCTCATCTGCTCCAGGAGGCTGTGAGATTTGTAGTCACAGAGTGGTTTGGGTTGGAAGGGACATTAAAGATCATCTAGTTTCAACCCCCACACCCTGGGCAGGGACACCTCCCACCAGCCCAGGTTGCTCAAGGCCTCATCTAGCCTGACCTTGAACACCTCCAGGGAGGGGACATCCACAACCTCCCTTTGCAACCTGCTCCACCCTCACTGTCAAGAATTTCTTCCTCATCTCCAAGTCTCAATCTGCCCTCCTCAAGCTTCAATCCTTTCCCCAGACTGATTCCCTATCCCATGTTCCCTGCAGGAGGAAGCTCGTTCCTTTACGCAGGAAGATCGAGAGGCGAGAGAAGAGGAGAGAGGTAACTCCACACCACTCCTTCCTCTGATCTCCTGCTTCTCTTCCACACAGCTTGCAAACAACTGACACAGCTCCTCTCTCCTCCTTTAGGAGAAGGCCCTGATTGCTGCCCAGCTGGATAATGCCATTGAGAAGGAATTGCTGGAAAGACTAAAGCAGGATACAGTAAGGATCACTGCCTTTAGAGGAGGGTGGGAAAACTGCTCCTCCCCTTTGTCCTGCTGGCTCTCCAGGGAGGGACACAGGTGCTGGGCATGAAGCATCACTCAGGTAGGAGGGGCAGGGGATGACTGCAGGTTGCCCTTCCTGAGGGGCTTCAAAACAGCCTGGAGGAATTTCCCCCCCCTGCCCCGAAACACAGAACATTCTCTGAGTCCTTCAGAATTAGTTTGGTATGGCTTCAGTGCAGGATTTAATGACCCTCCCAGCACCAGCTGTCTTGCTGCTGTGATTCATGGCACACCCACCTTTTCCTTTGCAGTATGGAGACATCTACAACTTCCCCATTCATGCCTTTGACAAAGCTCTGCAGCAGCAGGACGCCGAGAGCGACTCTGACACAGAGAAGGAAGAGGAAGATGAGGAGGTAATGCCTTCAGCCTCAGCACCTCTTGTTCACCTGCATGTTGGGCACTGTTGGGGTGAGCAGAGGAGAGAAGGAGAGGTGAATTCAGCCACAGCAAGTGGTGGCCTTGGTGGCTTTGCTGCTGTGTTGTGCTTAGGCCCCAGGAACCAGCTTCTGATCACTTTCATTTCTGACTTTGTTTCTTGCAGGACATGGATAAAAGGGAGTTTGTGGAAGCAGATGACAGTGACCTCAGTGACTTTGAGGTAGGTGAAGCTCCAGGTATAAAGTGTCAGGCTTAAGCTGTTGGGAAGGAACCTCTACCCTCTTGGTGGCTCTGGGGGTGTGCTAAGAGCCAGCAAAATCAGATCTGTGGGACATGGGGATAGCAAAATCAGATCTGTGGGACATGGGGATAGCAAAATCAGATCTGTGGGACATGGGGATAGCAAAATCAGATCTGTGGGACATGGGGATAGCAAAATCAGATCTGTGGGACATGGGGATAGCAAAATCAGATCTGTGGGACATGGGGATAGCAAAATCAGATCTGTGGGACATGGGGATAGCAAAATCAGATCTGTGGGACATGGGGATAGCAAAATCAGATCTGTGGGACATGGGGATAGAGCCAGACTGCAGCATACCCACTACAGCCCCACTCCTCTGCATGGACAGCTGGGAGCCAGGAACGCTGGAGTGGATCCAGATACAGCAGATAATGTTGCAGAGAGAGGTTTACTTAGAGTGTGCTTTGATGTCACTGCTCTTTGTCTTTCTCAGGACATGGATAAATTGGAGACAAGTAGTGAAGAGGAGCAGGAAGAGGAGGAAGAAGTAGAGAAGAAAGCCTTTCCCTCCAAATCAAAAGGGAAAACTCCCCTGAAAGGCCCAGCCAGGAGAAAACGTCCTTACATCGAGATAGAGTATGAAGAAGAGACAGAGCCAGCCAGCAAAACAAAAGCAGCTTGAGCCCTTCCCAGCCCCCACTCTGTACTGACTGACAGGAGCCCAGCTGCCAAGTTGCAGGCCCCTCAGTAACTCCTCCTTTTCCCATGCTCTAATGGTTTTCTTGAAAAAAAAAAATAAGAAAACTCCTGACTCCAGGCCCTGCAGCAAGTTTGTACAGCCCCCCACAAAGCACAGCTTGAAGGAAGAAGTCTTCCTCCCCCCCTCTCTTCAGCCTCACAGCTCAGGCTGTGCTCCAGGAAGGAACCTGGGCCTGGGGGACACTGCTGCTTTCTTCTGGAGAAGCCCACGGGAGGCATGGGGAGAGCACAGCAATGTGTCTGCTTTGGGTGAGGTGTGGGGCTGAAGGATGGGATAAGGAGGACAGGAACTTTTAATAAATAAATAAATAAATAAATAAAGCCTTTTTATTGTACAGAAAGCAGCTGAGCACTGATCAGCCACACCTCAGGTGTCCTCTTGCACTCTTCTGATGCACTCCCGGACTCTGTTCTCCTCACAGCTGCTGTACACACCCTCCAGCAGGGCCTGAAAGGAGAGAAATAACCACTTCCAGGCTTGGCTCACTCAGGTTTAGAGAGCTACCAACCTTCTCCCAGCCATCTGCTGGAAGAGAATTGCACAAAGGATCTCTCCACACCTGTCAGTATGGATCAAGTCACTTAGAAATCAGGCTGAGCCAGCACCTGGCCAAGAAGGCCACCAGCACCCTGGCCTGGATCAGCAGTGGTGTGGCCAGCAGGAGTAGGGAAGGGATTGGTGCCCTGTACTGGGCACTGGTGAGTCCTGGGTTCAAGTTTGAGATCCTTACTACAAGGACATGGAGGGGCTGGAGCATATCCAGAGAAGGGCAATGAAGCTGGTGGAGGATCTGGGGAACTTCTGAGTAGCAGCTGAGGGATTGTTCAACCTGAAGAAAAGGAGGCCAAGGAGAGACCACCTGGCTCTACAACTCCTTGAGAGGCTGGAGCCAGGTTGGGGTTGGTCTTTTCTCCCAAGGAACAAGGGACAGGACAAGAGGAAATGGCCTCAGGTTGCCCCAGGGGAGGTTTAGGTTGGACATTAGAAGAAACTTCTTCCCTGAAAGGGTTCTCAAAGGCTGGCACAGGCTGCCCAGGGAGGTGGCTGGATCCCCATCCCTGGAGGTGTTTAAGAGAAGCAGAGATGTGGTGCTGAGGGCACAGTGAGAGAATGGTTGGACTGGCTGAGCTTCAAGGCCTTTTCCAACCAAAGCCATCCTCTGCTTCTATTCTAAATCCACACTGATGCTGAGGTGGGTGGAAACTGATGCTTTCAGAATCCTGAGGGAAGCCAAGTGGGCTCTTGCATGCACTCTGCTGCCCATTCTAAGAGGCAAGGGATTAGAGCTGAAGCAGTTCTGGGCTCACCTTCACTTGCCCCTCAGAGCAGCGATCCAGCAGGATGAGGCACTCAGTGGCTCCCTGCAGCAAGGCAGCTCTGACTGCCTCTGGTGTTGACCCCTGGTCAGTGTGCACATCCCACATCATCTTCAGCAGGGCTTTGAGGAGCACAGGGAGCCTGCAGGGCATCCTGCAAAGGGAAACAGCAGCTGCACCCCAGGCTAAACCCTCTTGGCAAGCCAGGGGAATGCTTGGCAGTTCCTACATGCTTCAGGCAGGAGCTGCTCGTTGCCATTTAGGTGTGGAGTGAGATTGCAGCTGGCTCAAGATGAGCAACTCCCTCAGTTTGGAGGCTGAAGAAGCTGCCTCGTTCCATGTGTCCACCAGAGGGAGGAGGACACAAGTCCTGAACCCAGAGCTGAGCTCAGGAGTGGGAGTGCTGAACTCACAGCACAGGCTTGGCTCCACAGTTCTGCCACGCAGGGCACACAGGAGCCAGATCAAAACAAGGACCTAGTTTAATTCTGGGGTCAGATCTTTCAGCAGGACAGCATTGCCAGCGACTCCTCCCTGGCAGAGATTCACCCTTAAGATCTGAGGGCCTTCTCCTCAAGCAACAGCAACTTTGGCTCTGAGTGACAGCATCCAGGAGATGCTTTCCACAGCTGTGTACCTGGGCCAAGCATGCTCTATGGTGCACTGCAGTGTCTCCAGTATTCCCAGTCGGGCTTCTTCCTCAGGGCCATCCCAGACTTCCAGATACCCCAGGATAACTCTCTCCAGCCTCTTCAGGTGCCTCACTATCAAGATGCCAAGTCTGCCAGCACAGGAAAACCACACACACACACACTGAGGAGGGAGACACAGAGCAAGGCCAAAGCAAGTCCTGCAGGGCTGTGGGTGCTGCTCTCACCTCTGCACAAAGGCAGGCAGGGTCCTGGCGTAGACTCTCCGCAGCGCCAGGCGATGCTCGGCCTCCATGTGGGTCAGCACCAGCTGCAGCACCTCCTGCCAGGGAGAGCTGGGTCTGGGCTGCTTCTGCTGCCTCTGGGCTCGCTCCAGGATGGGCAGCAAGTCCAGCAGGCACAGCAGTACTGCCTGGTTCAGTGAGAGACACGGTTCTGAGCGCTGCTGCTGCTGTTTCCACAGCACCAGTAGCATCCAACCCTGCTGACCACCCACAGACCCAACTACTTCTGCTCCCCAGCCCTCTCCAGCAAGGCTGCCACTTGGATGGGGACAGGAGGCAAGAGATTTTGCCCTCTGCTTTGGTGTTTTCCTCAGATCTACTGAGTGACTTTGTCTCTTAGGCATCAGCTGGTAGCAGCCTGGCTGTGAGGAAAAGGTTCTGCCTCCTCCTGGCCATGCCTCATGGAGCTGAGACAATATGAAAATGCAGCTCTGCTGTCCCACCTGGATGAGAGGAGCCTCTCGTGAGTAGAGATGGTTGTAGAGGGCATGGTACACAACCTGAGCCCTGTTGAACTGGCACAGATCAGCAGCTGGCTGCAACAGCAGAGAACAGAATGTTATTGCTGTGCCTCCCACCCAGCAGATGCTTCAGCTGATGGAAGAGAACAGGCTTCACAAACCCTTGGACACACTGTGCAGGAGGAACGCTGCTGCCAAGGGACAGGCAGCAGGTGGCACAATAAATGCAGGTCAAAGCCTGCCATGCAGAGCAGCAGCCACTTCCCTGTGCCTGTTTGCAGCTCCGCTGGCATGACTCTAACAGCCTGCCCTGCAAACGCTTCTCAGGCTGACGCAGCAGTTCAAAAGCTGGCACAGAGACTCTGTGCAGGGGCAGGAGGTGTGAGTACCTTACCACGTTGAGGATGATGTGGTGCAGGCAGTGCACCCCCAGGATTTTATTCTCCTCCTGGTAGTCGTCCGAGAGGAGCAGCGAGGGCGGCAGGACACGCTCCAGGTGAGGGCTGAGCCAGGGCCGGCTGATGTGGGGCAGGGTCCAGGAGAACACAAACTTTGTGGCAGGGTTATGCTTCCAGGTGTCCCTAGAAAGGCAAACACAAGCTCAGTGAACACTGGGATTAACCAGTCATATCCTGCTGGGGTTTGCAAGGGACCTCTGGAGATCATCTACCCCAACCCCCCAGGGGGGGTTGGAAGCTCTCCACACAAGGACACTCCACAACCTCTCTGGGCAGCCTGCTCCAGGCCTCTAGCACCCTCACACCAAACAACTTTCTCCTCCTCTTCAGATGGAACCTCCTGGGATCCAGTTTGTGCCCCTTGGGCTGTCCCTGGGCACCACTGACAAGAGCCTGGCCCCAGCCTCCTGCCCCCCAGCCTTTAGCTCTTGCTGAGCATTGCTCAGCTCACCTCTGGGGCTGCTCTTCTCCTCAGGGCTCTCATCCTTTGCTCCTCACAGAGATGCTCCAGGCCCCTCAGCATCTTTGTGGCCCTAATTATCTACACATCTGGGCCTCTCAGCTGACAATAAGCTCTGACTGATTGCCCCCACCCTCTCACATTTCCAGGCTATCTGTAAAGCTCTTGGCCTCTCACTTATCACTGAGGGTCTTGTAATACCAGTGCTCACCCCATTTCCTAAAACTTTCCAGTATTTCCTACACAGAGACCAGCCACACACACTGCTGCCCTCCCTTTCCTACTCACTTGGTCAACTCCTGTTTCAGGAGCCCCATCACTGCTGCAAATCTTCCTTCCTCATCTTCATTCTTTCCTCGGAGGAATTCAGCCACCGACCCACAGCCTGCAGCCTGAACCAGCAGCTCCAGCAGCTCCTGTGCCACTGCCTGAGACCTTCTGTTTGTCCACGGCCTCTCCACAACGTGTGTAGCAGAAAAGATGTAGATGGGTCCCATCAGACAGCGTAGGATTGGATCCACTACGGGGTTGCCCAGAGACTCTTGGCTCTTGGCAGCTTCCAGCTTTGCAAGGAGGCTGAGAAACACTGAGCCAACATCTGCTGCTCTCTCAGCTGCGGCAGCATAAGCACTGTCCTTGCTGGGGAGATCCGCAGCATCTTGCTCCTGTTTTGGGGGTGCTGCGTAGCCCTTCAGTGCGGCCACCAACCCGCCCAGCGTCGCAGGGCTCACGCCTCCCAACAGCCACCGGCAATCCGCAGCCTCGATGAGCGCACCCAGGTCTCTGACCACAGCGGCCCTGGATGCACCGCCGGGCCCCTCAGAGAAGAGCAGCCCGATCTGGAGGAGGACTTGTTCGGCCGGTGGGACGGCGGGGGGCGGCTGCTCCTCGTCCCGTGGCTCCTCCAGCCTCAGGGCTTGCACTAGGCCGCTGAGCTCCATAGCCCGAGCACCGCCACTTCCCACCCCAGGGCGCGACCTCCCGCGCTCAAAACCCCCCTCTCAATACACCCCCCATAGCCCGCTTCAAATCCACGCCCCGGTACCGACTGCAGGCCGCTGAGAGACCCCCAGAACCCCTCAGAACCCTCCACTGCAGAGCGCTTCCGCCCCGCTCAGGGGCTGCCGCGAAGCGCGTCGCTGTCGCAAAACGCCGCCATTTCCGCAAAGCGCGCTTGACGGGGGGGGAGCTAGGCTATCGCACATAAATTAGCATGAATAATTAGCGGCCGCATGCGAGGGAATCGCGGTCTTGCGGCCGAGGAAGAAAGAAAAGAGACTGAAAGAGCAGAAAATATGATGAAGAGAGTGCTACACTGGAGGTAGGGCTTGCCGGTGAGAATATCCCTCGCCGTGACGTAGAGGTGAGGGGCGCGCTGTTGGGTTCGGGAGCGGGAAGAGCATGTGTTTGATCCTTCCGGTTCATATCAATGATGAATGGGAGCGGCACGCGCCTGCGTGACGTGTGCGCCCTTCGTTACGACGTGGCACATTCCCATCTGAGCGGCCGGGGGGTCTGCGGCGTCAGCGCTGACGTCAGCTTCTTTTTAGGTGTTCGTAGAAAACAGTCGAGAGCGGTGGCTTTGGGTAGGCGGTGGCTGCGCCCCTGCCAGCGTTCAAGTCCTCCTTCGCTCCGCCTCGCTAGAAGCCTCCAGTTTGAGGCTAATTCAGGTGATTTTGGTACCTTCTCCCTGACCACCGAAAGGCTGTAGTTTGAGGAACCTTTTGAGGCTATTTCAGGTGCTTCTGGTATCTTTATCCCAACCAAGCACTGAAAGGCTCCAGTTTGAACCCAATTCAGGTGCTTTTGGTAACTTCTCCCTGACCAAGACCCAAAAAGTTTCATTTTGGGGCTAATTCAGGCAGTTTTGGTACCTTCTCCCTACCCAAGCACTGCAAGGCTCCAGTTTGAGGCTAATTCAGGTGCTTTGGATAACTTCTCCCTACCCAAGCACTGCAAGGCTCCAGTTTGAGGCTATTTCAGGCCCTTCTAGTACCTTCTCCCTGGCCAACCCCCAAAAAGCTTCAGTTTGAAGCTAATTCAAGCACTTTTGGTACCTTCTCCCTCACCAAGCACCAAAAGGCTTCAGTTTGAGGCTAATTCAAGTGCTTTTGGTAACTTCCCCCCAACCAAGCACTGTAAGGCTGCAGTTTGAGGCTATTTCAGGTGCTTTTGGTATATTTTTCCCAACCAAGCACCAAAAGGCTTCATTTTGAGGCTAATTCAGGCACTTCTGGTACCTTTTCCCACTGCTGCCACATGCAGGGACACAGCCAATGGTGTCCCAGGGCTGCATGGGTGCCTCAGGCTTCCCCCCCCCCCCCAGCTTGCTGCACCCCTGGAGGTTTTTTCAGCTCCCACCCCAAGCCCCCTCAGTCCCCCAGGAGATCTCACAGCTCAGGGGCAGCTAAGAAATTGTCCATTTAATCTTTTTTTTGTTTGCTTTCCACACAAAACTGTACACTGTGAGGGCAGGGGAGGAGGCCTGAGGGTCCGCAGGGGATCAGGTACAAAATTCCTCTGGGCAGCAAAAAGATGTCCCCAGCACCATGGGGCTCAAGCTCTCCACGAGCAGCTCCACACCATCTCCCCCCCGCCCTGCTGTAGGAGCACCAACTGGGGTGATGTCAAAACCCAAACAACCCCCACCCCCCAAAAAAAAAAACCCAAAGTAATAAAAAATAATAAAGCAACGACCTGCGAGTTACAAAAAAAAAAAAAAAAAAAAAAAAACCACAACTCAGAGATCCCAAATCCTTCCAGACGAAGCGTTGGAGCCGGCTGGCTGGGGGCTGGCTGGGGGGTGGGCAGCCATGGTCCTGCCACGGCTCCCTGGGTAGGGTCTGGCTGGCCAGGAGCCCTGCAGCTCACACCAGCTCGTCCAGGAGGGTGCCGATGCCGGCGCGGGGCTGTGCCGGCCCCGCCATGGGCTTGTTGCACATGGGGCAAACGCAGCGCACCTCCAGCCACTTCAGCAGGCACCTGCGGGGGCAGAACCACGGGAGAGGGAACATTCCCCACGGGGGCTGGGGTAGTTTCAGGCTTATGCCTTTAACATGTTGGGTTTGGTTTTGTTTTGTTGGGGTTGGTTTGTTTTGTTTGTTTGTTTTTTCACAGATCCCAAGCAGAAAGTAGTAAGAATGTAAATAAATCACTCTTGGGTGTAAAAAGGAAAAGACTGATTACTCTGAACAATTCCATTGGAGGGAGATCTCCCATAAGATTTGGCTCCCAAAACTATTTCTCTCTCTCTATCCTTCTTTCTTCAGGCTGGGAGATACTAACTGTGTGCTTCTGCTTGACCTCGGCTGCATCGCTTTTATTCTGGCTAAGCCTAATGTCTCTGCTTCCCTCTCTCATCCCTTTTGTACAGGGGTTAAGAAGGAGGCAGGGAGGGAGAAGCTGTTGCAGCTCCCCTGGTCTTTTGGCCAGGGGGAGTCCTTGTGCTGTTTGTTAGTGGGAAGTACCTGTCGATAAATGCTGGATATTTGGTACATAGTCATTGCATTGGAGACTGTAGTTTTGCCTGTAAATACAGCTTTCATTTACTTCCACCTGAGCTAGTCTGACAAAATGAATGCTGGGGGGAATCCCTGCCCTATCCCAGGCCGGGGCTGTACTCACTTCCTGTGGAAGCCGTGCTGGCATGGCAGCACCCCCAGCTCCTCCTTCGCCTTGAAGTCTTCCAGGCAGACAGCGCAGGTCTGCTGTGGGGAGGGAGATGGGAGGTGAGGTTTGGATCATGGTCACTACCCAACACCCACACCCAGCCCCACTCCCACCAGACGTGGGGGTAGGTGAAGGGAGGGTGTAGCCAGGTGGGGGTTGGGCTCTTCTCACAGGCAACCAGCAGCAGAACGAGAGGACACAGCCTCAAGCTGCACCAGGGGAAGTTTAGGTTCCAGGTGAGGAGAAAGTTCGTCACAGAAAGAGTAATTGGCCATTGGAATGTGCTGCCCAGGGAGGTGGTGGAGTCCCCATCCCTGGAGGTGTTCAAAAAAAGCTTGGCTGTGGCACTTGGAGCCATGGTTTAGTTGTCAGGAGGGGTTAGGTGATCGGTTGGACTTGATGATCTCTGAGGTCTTTTCCAACCTGGTTGATTCTGTGTGATTCTGTGAAATCCTACTGCTGCACTGCCCCTTCCCCTACTGCCAACTGGCAGCTCAGCCCAGTTCCCAAAGTGCCCCTACCCGGTTCCCAGCCCAGCACCATCGTTCCCCAGCCATTCACTGCTGGCATGTCCCCATCCAAGCCTCACTCAAGCTGCCTTCAACCTCGCAGAGCAGAGGAGATGTGCCCCAGAGCATCGTCCCCATTAGCCCCAGCTCCAGTCCAGCCCAGAGCCCACTCACCCCATGCACGTTCAGCCTCCGGGCATCACCCTTCAAAACCACCTGGGGGAGAAAAGGAAGCAGAGGATTACCATGTCCAGCTCTAGGGCCCTCAACACAAGAGGGACATGGATCAGAGGAGGCCACAAAGATGATCAGAGGGCTGGAGAACCTCCCCTATGGAGATAGGCTGAGAGAGTTGGGGCTGTTCAGTCTGGAGAAGGCTCCAGGGTGACCTTAGAGCAGACTTCCAGTACCTGAAGAGGTTCCAGGAGAGCTGGGGAGGGACCTTTGAGAAGGGCTGGGAGTGATAAGACAGGGGAGAATGGTTTGACACTGGAGCAGGGAGATTTGGGTTGAACGTTAGGAAGTTGTTCCTCCCCATGAGGGTGGTGAGACACTGGAACAGGCTGCCCAGGGAGGTGGTGGAGACCCCATCCCTGGAGACATTCAGTCAGGCTTGATGGGCCTCTGAGCATCCTGATCTAGTTGGGGATGTCCCTGCTGACTTGGACAGAGGGCTGGACTAGATGACCTCTGGAGGTCCATTCCAACCTTAACATCAGGAGGGATTTTGCCAGGAGCCCCAAAGGAGCTTGAGTCGAGCCAGGCGGCAGGGTCCAGCTGCGCGCGCCTGGGTGCAGCGAGCACCACTTCCCATCAAACTGCTTCTGAATGTGCCCAGCTGCGACATGCAGCATCACTCCCCACCGTGCCCACCTGCACCCACCCCCTGCTCATCCCCAAACCCCCCTGGGTCCACGCAGGAAGCCACCACGGACTGTACCTCCTTGTAGCCGAAGCGCTCGCTCTGAGCCTGGTGCCGCAGTTTGCTGCGGAGAGGGAGAAAAAGGCTCTGTGAGTTTTTAGAGCAGCCACAAAACATTCAGGAGGCACCCAAAGCGAGGAGCACACACTCCTGCCCTGCCCAGCAGGATTCGGGCAGAAGCAGCTCTGAGCAGTGCCTGAGCAGCCTGGCAGTGCCCAGCACCGGCAGGAATCGGCAGTGGGGTGCGGTGGGAGCCGGCAGCCCCCCCCTGATTGTTTGCCTTAGGAAGTCATTGGCGGTGCAGGAAGTGCTCTGCTTCCAGCCAGCAGCTCCCAGCCAGCAGCTCCCAGCCCTGCTCTGACCTTGGCTGGGGAGAGGGTGCTGGGGAAAACCACCCAGCAGAGAAACACAGCCAGCTGTGAGGAGAAAGGGACTGGACCGCACGCAGCAGAGCTGCTGCTCCAACCCAGGTGCTGAGATGTGCTCCTGGTGTCCAAAAATAGCTGAGAGGTGCATGGGATGTGGGAAGGACTTGAGCCAGCCAGGCCCTGCAGAAAGAGCAGCTGCTGCCTTGGCTTTGGGTTTAAAAATAGCCCTCCCTGAACAGGGAGTGCAGTGCACAGACACATCCTCTGCCTGCAGCTCTGCAGCTCTGCTCCTTCCCTGCCCGACACAATGCATCCCTCCGTGTGCTCCCCTGAAAAACAAGAGCCCCTTCCTGTGTTTCCTGCCCTGCTCCAGCTCAGGGGACTGCAGGGAACATGATCATGCCTGGCCCAAGCATGGCAGGCAGAAGACCCCCTCCTTGGGGCAGATCCTCAGAGCAAGCAGCTCAAAGAAGGAGTGGTGTGGCCAGCAGGAGTAGGGCAGGGATTGTACCCCTGGGCTGAGCACTGGTGAGGCCACACCTTGAATCCTGGGTTCAGTTTGGGGCCACTTACTCCAAGAAGAACATTGAAGAGCTGGAAGGGGTTCAGAGAAGGGCAATGGAACTGAGGAAGGGTCTGGAGAACAGGGCTGGTGAGGAGCAGCTGAGGAATCTGGGGGTGTTCAGCCTAGAGGAGCCTGAGGGGAGACCTTGTGGCTCTCTAAAACTCTGGAAGGAGGCTGGAGCCAGATGGGGTTTGGTCTCTTCTCCCAAGGAACAAGTGATAGGAGAAGGGGAAGTGGCCTGAAATTGTGCCAGGGGAGGTTTAGATTAGGGAAAATTTAGATTCAGGAAAAATTTCCTTAAGGAAAGGGTGGTCAGGGATTGGCACAGGCTGCCCAGGGAGGTGGTGGAGTCCCCATCCCTGGAGGTGTTCAAGAAACCTGTGGCCATGGCACTTGGGGCCATGGTTTGGTGGCCATGGTGGTGTTGGGTGGATGGTTGGACTGGATGATCTTAGAGGCCTTTTCCAACCCAAAGAATTCCATGATTCTATAATAGGGCACTGGGAAGTGCCTGGTGCCCTAGGGATGCCAACCCACTGCTGCATCCTCCGCTCCCAGCTCACCTGATGAAGTAGCAGCAGAAGATGAGGCTGAGCACGAAGACAAAGATGCCAGTGCCAAAGATGACCATGTAGATGTTGAGTGGCAGGTCCTGGAACGTGATGGGAGGCATTGTGCAGGGTTTACTGGCATAGATCGGCCCCAGACTGCAGGAGCACCCTATGGGGAGGGAAAAGTCAGTGTTTAAGAGGGGGAAGGGGAAAAAGAGGTGAAGAGGAGGTGCTGGGAGAGCAGAGGGAGCCTGGGCTGACTCCATCCCTTTTGGAGTTTGCAGAGTGGGCAGAGACCAACACCAAGACATCACCTCATGGCCTGTGAGCTGTCCCCAGGAGGGGCAACAGCTCAGTGCAGCACAGGCAGCAGACACTGCTGCATCTCTGCCATCAGGACACCTTCCTCCAGCAGCACAAATGCACTCCAGGCAGAATCCAAGCAGCTGGGAGTGGAACAAAAAAAACCAAACCAAACCAAACCAAAAAAGGAGGCCTCTCCAGAGAAATCCATGGAGGCTGGAAGGGGATTTAGGAAAGGACAGAGCAAAATAAATAAATAAATAGCTTGAGAAACAGGAACAGTTGGTGTCTGTCATTGCTCCATGGCAGCCAGAAGGAGCAAGTGGTTGGTTTGTCCTTGGTGCTGTCCCCAAGAGCACGTCCAGCACTGCACTGACCACATCCCCTTTCTGAGCAAGAATCTGGGTGCCAGCACACATCAGCCACATGCTGCTGCTGCTGCTGCCTGGGCCACCACCTCCTGCTGCCAGCCTGGCACCATGGGAGTGAAACGTGGAGGAGGGATTGTCACACAGAGCTGGTGACAACAGGGCCACCCCAGGAGGGTCCCCAACTAACTGAGGGGGGGAAGGCAGGGAAACAGCAGATCCACTGCAGCTGCCTCTGCTGGAGGAGGCTGCAAAGCCAGGCTCTGGCACTGCAGAAGCACTGCTTTTAACATCCCAGGATCGTGCTGACCCCCACAAGAGTTGGAGCTTTGATTTCTCATCAGATCTCACTCAGATGAGACTTGAAAGGAGAGCAGCCCCCGAGCCCCATCTGTGCTCCACGGAGCATCTCCCCCCACCCCTTCCGCTCGGCTCCCCCTGCCCTGTGTTGGGCAGCCCCCATCAAAAAGCTCTTCCAGGAGCACATCTGGGCTCAATTACAGCCACTGAAAAGCCTCTGCCTGTTTCTCACGAGGATGAAATTTGCTCTCCACCATGGAGGGCAAGGGCAGAAAGAGAGCAGGAGGCAGAAGCCTCTGTGCAAGCAGTGAGACCCCAGGTTTGCTCTGTCTGGTTTCCTCCCTGCTGCAATGGGGAGCACAAGCAGCAGTGTGGGCCCCAAAACCTCTCCAAAAGCAGACCCTCGCGTGGGTGGTGTCCACATGGTCTAGTCCTCTGCAGGACAGGATCCTTTCAGTTAGAAAAACCCTTTAAGATCATCCAGTCCAACCATTCTCTGACTCTGCCAAGGCTGGGGATAAACCCTGGCCCTCAGCACCACATTTCTGTGGCTTTGAAATACCTCCAGGGATGGGGATTCAACCCCCTCCCTGGGCAGCCTGTGCCAGGCTTTGAGAGCCCTTTCAGGGAAGAAGTTTTTGTCTAATGTCCAACCTAAACCTCCCCCTGATGCAACTTGAGGCCACTTCCTCTCATTCTATCTCTTGTTCCTTGGGAGACCAACCCCCAGCTGGCTCCAGCCTCCTTTCAGAGAGCTATAGAGAGCCAGAAGGTCTCCCCTCAGCCTCCTCTTCTCCAGGCTGAACACCCCCAGCTCCCTCAGCTGTTCCTCAGAAGTTCTCCACACCCTTCACCAGCTTCATTGCCTTTCTCTGGACCTGCTCCAGCACCCCAGACTGTGCAGGCATGGGAGTATTTGCTGAGCAGAGCTCCTCTCTCACCCCAATTCTTGTTCAATAAAACAAATGGAGAGCTCAGCAGGTCATTAAATAAAACCATTCTCTCTTACTCCCACACAAAAGCTGTGGGCTTTGCCTCAGAAAATTGAACACAGCTCCCATCTAATCTCTGCTATGATGCTGGAGCAGGCTCCCTGCTAAAGCTGCCCCAAAGCTGAGCAGTTCTGCCTCCAAAGTTCCCTGGCTCATGCCTGGTGACTGCAATGCCCCTGAGCTACAGCTGAGCAACAGGAGGAGAAACCTGGGATGCAAAAAACAAAAAGAGGAACTGAGTGCCCCAGCAGCTCTGCACCCACTGCCTGCTCATTTAGGCTGACAATGGCATTGCTGTCCTGGGCCTCAGCCTGCCTGACACCAGCGGCCACAGTTCTGCAGAGGTCCTTAGCACAGATAAGAGACTTTGCTGGACCCTGCTGATTTAAAGCTTTGCAAACTCAGGGCTTGAGGCCAAAACGCACAGTGTTAGCTGCCCACAGCTGCTCTCCTCACCCTACCTCTTGGCCTCTGAAACAAGAGGGGGCTCTGTCCTCCCTGCTTCCCAAAGCCCCTGCCTGGGGAAGGCAGCAAAAGCCTCCCAAAGCAAAGTCTCTCTTATTTAGGCTGTTTCTCCAACACGGCCAAGTTTGCACGTTCTGCTTGTGCCCCGTTGAGTGGAACCCTGGGCACTCCCCACACGTCCAGGGCTAGCTGCCTGCAGGACCTGTGGCTTCTCCTCCCTCAGGCTGCACAAGAGCACACAGGGCACCTTTTAGGGGAGAAGAAGCCACTGCTCGCATTACATCGAGCTTCAAAGGCTGGGAGCCTCTCACAAATTACAAGGACCCAGCCTTTGTTGCTCAGGCAGGGCTTTGATGGGAGAATTCCCAGCGCAGCTTCTCAGCTGCTTAAATCCTAACAAGCATCCACTTCTGGGTTAAACCAAACGCTTCTCACATGTGCAACCTCAGTTCCACGTTCCTGCGAGTTTCTTGCAGCCAACGCAAGAGCCAGGAGCCAGGGTTTCGTCTGGGAGCTCTTAAAAATAAGTTTATTCCACTTCTGCGGAGACTTGAAAGAAGCTTTTTTCCTCTGCAGCCAGCAGGCGAAGCGAAAGCGTGGCCAATCCAGTTAGGAACTGGCTTTATTCTTGCCAACCGAGCAGGACCCTGGGTGTATAAACCGCTCCCCCGGCTCCTCCCAGACCCGGGCCGGCACGGTTAGGGCTCCCGGGGATCGACCGGAGCCGAGGCTGGAAGTTAGGAGCCGAGGGAAGGGCAGGGAGGGAGCCGGGGCCGTCCGGGAGGCGAAGCGGAGCGGCGGGGGGATGCCTGATTCTCCCCAAACTGCCGCCCCGCTGCCTCTCCCAGGGAGGGAGGGAAGGAAGGAAGGAGGTAGGGGAACAGCACCCCGTCTTCCCCCGCCTCCCCCCAAGCCCGACCCTTCCCCAGCCCCGGTCCCTGCTCTCACCGTTGCACCACTGGAAGGGGGGCATCCGGCAGGCGCTCCGCGGGGCCGGGAAGGCTCCGCCGGGCCATGGCCGGGAGCGGGGCTGGGCTGAGCTGGGTTGTACTGGGCTGGGCTGGGCTGGGCTGGGCTGGGCTGGGCTGGGCGGCCGGGAGCGGCCCCTGCCCTCAAACCCCGCCCCGGAGCCACCCCCCGGGGCCGCCCCCGCAGCGCCGAGCAGGCGGCGGAGCCCTGGAGCTGGAGCGGTGGGACGGCAGGGAACGGGGAGGTCCCGGGGCATTGGAGTCACGGAGTTAGAGGATCGTAGATCACAAAATGGGTTTGGTTGGAAAAACCCTTCAAGATCATCCGCTCCAACCATTCTCTTGACTCTACCAAGGCTGGGGCTAAATCCTGGCCCTCAGCACCACATCTCTGCAGCTCTGAAACACCTTCAGGGATGGGGATCCAGCCACCTCCCTGGGCAGCCTGTGCCAGCCTTTGAGAACCCTTTCAGGGAAGAAGTTTCTTCTAATGTCCAACCTAAACCTCCCCTGGGGCAACCTGAGGCCATTTCCTCTAAGTCCCTTGTTCCTTGGGAGAAAAGACCAACCCCCATCTGGCTCCAACCTCCTGTCAGAAAGAGTTGTAGAGTGCCAGAAGGTCTCCCCTCAGCCTCCTTTTCTTCAGGCTGAACGATCCCAGCTCCCTCAGCTGCTCCTCACCAGACCTGTTCTCCAGACCCTTCACCAGCTTTGTTGTCCTTCTCTGCATCCACTCCAGGACCTCAGTGTCTTCCTTGTAGTGAGATCTCACACCTTTGCTGAAGCTCCTGGCATGTCCACCAGTCCCAGCACCACCCAGCATGGCTGCAGAATGTGCCCAGCCCCTGTTTGGTGCCCAGCCCCTGATTGTTGCCCAACACAAGCTCCTCCTTGCCTCAATGTCTGCAGCCCTGGCTCAGGGCAACCTTGGCCTCACTGCCAGCAGCTGCTCTGTTCTACCAGTACCCTTCTGGGATAGTGCCATGCCCTGGGCACCCTGGGGCAACTCAGGAGCCTGTAAGAGCAGAGGCCCTATCCCAGGAACCATGCAACACACGTAGAGGACACCACAGCTTCTGCAAACTGAGTTTGCTCTCCCTGCTGCACTTGGGCAGATGTTCCCTGGAGCAGGATGGCTTGGGGCCACCAGCCAGCACTGAAGGGGTGTTAGAGCACCACCCCCTCCCAAGCCAAGCAGCCCACCCTGCGTGCTCCTCAGGCTCCTCCAGCTCCGTGTTTCCGTGTCCCCAGCACATCCCAGAGCCGGCAGCGTTGCTCCCTGTGCTCTCAGGAAGCAGAGGAAGAATGGAGCTATAATAAGAGCCTGTGGACAATGAGTGCTGGCAGCACGCAGGGGCAGCCCAGCACCCCCGGGGCCACCCGGAGCCCGTGTGGCTGGTGCCACCACAGACACTTGCCCCTGGCAGTGGTCACTCTCCTGGGGCTCAGCTCTTCCATCCCCTCTGCAAGAGGTAAAGGCGATTTTTGCTGTCCCCGAAGGACAAGGTCCTCCTGCAAGCCTGGGTGGTAGCTTGGTACCTGCGTGCCTTTGGGAGACCAACATCGCCACCTCGTGCTGGATGGGGACCCTGGCAGCTGCCAGCTGCTCTCCACCAGGAGCCTTCCTTTCGGTCCCCATGGCTGGAAAAGAGTTGTGAAGCCCAACACAAGCCCTGGCCACCAGTGAGGGCTGGCAGATTCAGCCCCCTGGAGCCAAAATCCAGAAGGACTCAGGTCCACCTCAACCCAGAGCACTCAGGGTGATGCTTTCCCATCAGCTCCTGGGATGGGTGTCAGCCTGAATCACTCAGGATTCCAGCACGGATGGGGTTAGAGGGGACCTCTGGAGATCATCCAGTCCATGCTAAAGCAGGGCACCCACCACAGCTTGGTCAGGCTCACAGTGGCCAGGTGGGGTTGGAAGCTCTCCAGAGGAGACTCCACAGCCTCTCTGGGCAGCCTGCTCCAGGGCTCCAGCACCCTCACACCAAACAAGTCTCTCCTCCTGTTTAATGAAAGCATAAATGACCACATCAAGTCTGTCCTGAAGCACACAAGGGGTGGGTGAACTTTTTTCCTTAGTGCTGTCTTTATTTTACCAGGGGAACACCAGGCATGGAGGACATCAAACACCACAACAAAAGGCTGTTTGCCTGAGCCCAGGCACCAGACCTGATTCACAGACCAAAAACACATGGGGGAACAAGACAAGGAACACAGAGCTTCAGTCTCCTGCGAGGGAGGGACAGGACTGGCTTGGCAAATGCATCTGCCACGTGGGAGAAGAAGCTTGGAAGGCTTCCTGGAGCCAGCATGGATCTAGAGTAACCTGAAACGTGGGGCTGAGTCCCTCTGGAGGCATCTTGGAGCGAGCAGGCTGGGAAGGAGGCTATGTGTCAGGCCTACCTAGGTGGCAAGATTGCAGGCTGAGGGTCTATGCTTCACCACTGGGAACAGCTCTGGGTCTGGGGACCCCCTTAGCTGAGGGGGAGGCCCAGGGGCCAGTTGCTGGTAGCCCGTCAGCTGCCAAGCGTCTGCCCCGCGAGGAAGCCTTCTGTGGGCATGGGGGTGAGGTGAGCACCACACACACACGTTGCTCCCTCCACACACCCCCTCCCTCCTCCTCCTCCTCCTTCAGGAGCTCCTCTTCAGCCTCAGGGCATTGTCCAGGGCGACCAGCTGGCGCAGGAAGCCCCGGTTGGGGATGATGCCACGGTGGTCCTTGACTGTCTTTATGGCTTCTACAAGGGGCATGTGGTGGCGGATCATGAGGTAGGCGAGGACCAAGGTGGCTGACCTGCTCACCCCCACAGCACAGTGCACAAGGATCCTTCCTGGGGGGATGGGAAACACAGTGGCTGTGTCACAACAGACCAAACAGCACAGCTCAAAAACTCACTGAGGGCCCAAGCTGTGCCGTGGTGCATCCTGGAGCTGTGGCTCAGGTGTGCAGCCTCTGCCTTGGATGTGGGGTTCCAGCTGTGGCGTGGCTGGGAGGCACTGAGGTGCCCTTCTTGGGCAGAGGGTGTCAGGGTGTTGTGATAACAGACTGGGTTGGGTTGGAAGGGACCTTTAAAGCTTGTCTTAGTCCAACCCCCCTGCAGTCAGCAGGGACATCTGCCACTGGAGCAGGTTGCTCAGAGCCCCACACAACCTGACCTGAAATGGTTCCAGGGATGGGGCAGCTCCAACCTCTCTGCTGATCTCCCAAAGCAGACAGAGTACAATCACAGAGTCATAGAATGGGAGTTGGGGTTGGGAAGGACCTCTAGAGCTCAAGTCCAACCTCCCTGCCAGCACAGGATCACCCAGGGCAGGCCACACAGGAAAGCATCCAGCTGGGTCTTGAAAGTCTCCAGAGAAGAAGACTCCACAACCTCTCTGGGCAGCCTGCTCCAGGGCTCCAGCACCCTCACACCAAAGCAGCTTCTCCTCGTGTTGAGGTTGAACTCCTACATCACAGCAGGGCTGGACTGTGACCTGGGGCACCGGTGCTCCCACCTAGCCTGCTCCCTCTTTGGACAAGCTGTTCCAGTGCAGAACTCACCACCCCAGACTAGAAGTCCCTTTGTTTCCTAGCATGAGGATCTCAGTCTGACTTCCCACCTACCCGGGCCAGACCCTCCCCAGCCCTCAGCCCTCTGCTTCTCTGCCGGGAATCTTTCGCACCGACCTTCGTTCAGCGCTTGGTGGATGAAGTCAGCTGCAGGGTAGAAGTAGGGACTCATGTCGAAGGAAGGAGAGTCGTGGGCCTCGATGCCCAGGTAACGGATGCCAGTGCCCTCGTAGTACTCAGCACCCCCCCTCCACCTGCTGTGGGAGGCGTTGAGGACGTGGGTGATGCGCAGCTGGGCCAGCTCGCGCCGGTTGGCTGCTATATCCCTGCGGGGAGCCAGGAGCAGAGCAGAGAGAGAAGCTAGGTTCAGCTTAGTTCAAAAGAGAAGTTTCCAAGGTGGAGGTCGTTTCAGGCAGTGCCCAGGGAATTTGGAATTGCACAGATCGTGAACAGAAAGTGGTAGAAAATCATAGGATTGGTAGGGGAGAAAGGGAGCTCAAGGCTCAGCCAGTTCCAAACTCCCTGCCATGGGCAGGGACACCTCACACCACAGCAGGTTGCTCACAGCCACCTCCAGCCTGGCTGCACAAACCTCCAGGGATGAGGCTTCCACCACCTCCCTGGGCAACCTGTGCCAGTCTCTCACCACCCTCCTGGGGAAGAATTTCTTCCTAACATCCAATCTGAATCTCTCCACTTCTACTTTTGTTCCATTCCCCCCAGTCCTATCACTCCCTGACACCCTCAAAAGTCCCTCCCCAGCTTTCTTGTAGCCCCCTTCAGATTTTGAAAGGCCACAATAAAGTCCTCTCGGAGCCTCCTCTTCTCTAGACTGAGCAACCCCAACTCTCTCCTTCTGTCTCCATAGCAGAGCAGGTCCAGCCCTCTGCTCATCCTCATGGCCCTTCTCTGGACACCCTCCAGCACCTCCAGATACAGGGGGAGACAACTCCTCCTGATCTCAGCTTTAGTGCTGAACAGGGGGGCACAGAATCACAGAATCAACCAGAGATCATCAAGTCCAACCTATTACCTAATACCTAACCCCTCCTGACAACTAAACCCTGGCTCCAAGTGCCACAGCCAAGCTTTTGTTGAACACCTCCAGGGATGGGGACTCCACCACCTCCCTGGGCAGCACATTCCATGGCCAATGACTCTTTCTGGGAAGAACTTTCCCCTCAGCTGGAGCCTAAACTTCCCCAGGCACAGCTTGAGACTGTGTCCTCTTGTTCTGGTGCTGGTTGCCTGGGAGAAGAGCCCAACCCCCACCTGGTTGCAACCTCCCTTCAGGTAGTTGCAGAGAGCAATGAGGTCTGCCCTGAGCCTCCTCTTCTGCAGGATAAACACCCCCAGCTCCCTCAGCCTCTCATCACAGGGCTGTGCTTGAGACCCCTCCCCAGCCTTGTGCTCCAGACCCCTCCTCATCCTCGCTGCCCTTCTCTGGACACATTCCAGTATCTCAATGTCCTTAAACTGAGGAGTCCAGGACTGGACACAGCACTCAAGGTGTGGTCTAACCAGTGCTGAGCACAGGGCAGGATGACTTCCCTGCTCCTGCTGGCCACACTATTTCTGCTGCAGGCCAGGATGCCATTGGCCTTCTTGGCCACCTGGGCACACTGCTGGCTAAAATATCTGTAAATCTTCTATCTTTTGTACATATTCCATGCATTGCATTGTAGATTGTAGTTTTGCTTGTAATTACAGCTTCATTTGCTTCCAGCTGAGCAGGTCTGGCAATTTTAATGTCGAGGGGAATTTTCAACCCACCACACAAGGACACTGCTAAGGGTTGTCCTGGACAAACATTTACACCTGAAGAAGCTGGATGTGGAAGAATAATGCCAAAGAGTCTGGTAGGCATCAATCTGATTGCCCCTGGACAGTCTACCTCCACCTAGCCCTCCACAGCAGTGCTCTGAATTCTTCTGCATGGCCATGCTGATGTCCTTCCTTTGTCCCAATGGACCACATAGAATCATAGACCACAGAGAGTCATGGAATCATGGACCATCATGCAATCATGGAATCATGGACCATCATAGAGTCATGGAATCATGGACCATCATAGAGTCATGGAATCATTGACCATCATAGAGTCATGGAATCATGGACCATCATGCAATCATGGAATCATGGACCATCACAGAGTCATGGAATCATGGACCATCATGCAATCATGGAATCATGGACCATCATAAGAGTCATGGAATCATGGACCATCATGCAATCATGGAATCATTGACCATCATAGAGTCATGGAATCATGGACCATCATGCAGTCATGGAATCATGGACCATCATAGAGTCATGGAATCATTGACCATCATGCAATCATGGAATCATGGACCATCATAGAGTCATGGAATCATGGACCATCATGCAGTCATGGAATCATGGACCATCATAGAGTCATGGAATCATTGACCATCATGCAGTCATGGAATCATGGACTATCATGCAATCATGGAATCATGGACCATCATAGAGTCATGGAATCATGGACCATCATGCAATCATGGAATCATTGACCATCATAGAGTCATGGAATCATGGACCATCATAGAGTCATGGAATCATGGACCATCATGCAATCATGGAATCATGGACCATCATGGAATCATGGACCATCATGGAATCATGGAATCATGGACCATCATGGAATCATGGACCATCATGGAATCATGGACCATCATGGAATCATTAAGGTTGGTAAAGCTCTTAAAGATCACTGAGTCCAACCATAACCCAACTGCCATGACCACTGTATCCCCATGGCCACTGGTTTCTTGCACACCTCCAGGCATGGGGCCTCCACCACCTCCCTGGGCAGCCTGTTCCAATCCCTGCCCACTCTTGCAGCAATGAATTTTTTCTCTTCTCCCTCACATTCATAGATTCATCAAATGGTTTGGGTTGGAAGGGACCTTAAAGATCATCCAGTTCCAACCCCCTGCTGCGGGCAGGGACACCTCCCACTAGCTCAGGTCGCTCAATGCCTTGAGCACCGTTTCTCAACCTCTCCTCTCCCAGATCTCTCACAGTTCCTCAAAAAAAAACCAGCCCCAACCCTCCTGCTGGTTTCTGTGCCCTTGTGATACCTACTGGTCACCCAGGTAGAGCCCTGGCCAGACCTCATCAGCATGGTTGCAGGCTGTCTTCCCCGTGTAGAGCAGCCTTTCGAGCTCGAAGATGCTGAGGATGGGGTGGCTGTGGCGCTCCTCCCGCGCGCCCCGGCTGGGCGATCTGGTGCCGTTCCTGGAGAACCTGGACAGGAAAGCCATTGGAGCTGTGGAGACCCACAAGGCATACCTGTGGGTTCCTGAAGGCCGGAGGGTGGCCTGGAGGTCGCTTCTGCTGCTTCTGCCACCCACGGTCCTGTCATGGAAGCAGTGAAGATGGCGTTAGAAGAATCGGAGACCTCTGCCTCCCTCCCTGTTGTAGGAACACTGGCCCAGAGCTGCCAGTTCTCACCTGCCTGGTCAAAGGGCTGTGTCAAATCAGCTACCCAGGGGTCCCCAGTGTGAGGCAGAGTATCACCTACAGCCCCTTCCAAGAATCAGTCCTGCTGGGGAGGTGTTTATGATGCCAGGGCTGCTGAGGGGAAGCCAGAGAGGCAGCCAGATTGCTGAGTCTCCAAAGGCTGAGGTTTTGTTCCAGCCTCATGACTTTGGGTTGAGGCCACGTTGGCAAAGAGATGTTCTACACAGGACCACCTTCCTTCTGAGCTGGCTCTGGGGCTTTGCTTGCCAGCAGGACAATGCCAGCTCGAGAACTGATGCTGCCAACCTGCGATCAGAAGCAATGAAAGGCAGCCAGGTCTGGGCAAGGCACCAGGGCTGGGGAGGAAAAACCCCCAGACAGGTGGAGGATTCCATATGGCACCACACAGAGCCTGGCCAGGACCCAGACTCCTACAGACCAGGCACAAAAGCCTGTGGAGAGGGAGAGGAAGGATTAACTTCTCCAAGTGCAGTGTCCTGCTGCTGTGTTTGAATGTCTAAGACTGTTCTGGTGTGGAAGAGTTAACTCCAGGGGAGCAGAAGCTCATTTTACAGAGTGGCTCCTCTAGGATCCTCCTTTAGGTCATGCTGATGTTTGCCACACATCTGCAAGACTCCTCCCTGGGCAGCCTTACCCATGGGGAGCAGTTCCCCATCCCTGCAGCCAGATGTGCCTCAGAGCTGCCTTTTTTTTTTTTTGCTCCTTTGCTGCTGCCCCACTGACAAATCCCCCTCCCCCCCAGACAGGAGCACTCAGTTCTCCTTCCTCCATCACTGCTGCTGCCCTGGAAGGTGTCCAAAGAGCATCCCATTGAAGCCCCCCCTCCACCCCAGCGCTGGCCAATTGGCTCTGGGGAGGAAAATCAGCGACCTTGGGCTGGCCAGGCTGTCTCAGAGCATGTCTGTCTGTCCTGGACCACAGCATGTCTGTCTGCACTGACATTTTGCCTAAAGCACCAAGCAGCAGCTGATGGTGCAGGAGGAAGAAGCCTCCAGCCATTTCTTGGCAGTGTGTAGAGGAGGAAAACATTGCAAGGGCACAGGGGAGCTCAGAGGGAGCAGAGAGAGACTCTTGGACATCTCCCTCCCCACTCCCTGTTCCAAGGTGGCAGTTCAGACCCTGCCTGGCATCCTGGGGTGCTAGCACTGAGCACACCACACTGGCTATGGGCCAGGTCTCACCCTGACAGCTCTCCCCGTCCTGATGAATTTTTGACTCCTTCACACTGGGAATTCAGACTTGGCAAAGCCCACCTGGAGAAGGCATCCAGCATGGCCCAGGGCCCTTAAACCTTGGGTGACCTTGGCTGCAGCACAGCCACATGCCACTGGGCAGCGTTAAGAAACAAACAAGCAGAAGGGCCTGAAAAAACCCCAACTGAATCATCAGGCTGTAACCAGGCAAACAGCAGATCCTCACAGCTACAGCTGGCTGCAAAAAGAGCAACCCAGACCTGTCCTGGGATGGAGCTCTGGAAACCTCAGGGCCAAAGCTGACTTGCAGCATCCCACCCCCCCAGCATACCACCACCACCACCTCAGCCCCCCAAAACCGCTGCAGGGAAAGAGGAACTGCTCCACATCCAAGAGCTCAGAACAGACCCCAGAGCACTCCTGGCACCCCAAACCCTCACAGGCATCGGCTGCACCCCCCTCCCCCCCCTTCATCAGCCGAGGAAGGGGGGGGCTCGGCCCCTGCTCCTCCTGAGCAGGCTGATGGCTGCCCCCAGAGCCCTCAGCCAGTCGTGCCATGCTGGGAGGGAGGGGAGGCACAGGCTGAGCCTGCCTGGATGCACGGAACAAGCTCGGGAGAGGCAGCGCCGGAGGAATGCAGGCTGCACAGCCCCGCCGAGACAGACAGACAGACAGACAGACAGGAGGAGGAGATGCCCACCCCCTGAACTCTACCTTGGTGAGGGCTGGGATTCCTCAGCTCAGAGGCAGTGCAGGAGTCACATCCAGTCGGCCATGTCTCGCCGCCGCCGCCGCTGGAGAAGGGCTGATGTAGGAACATCTATTTTAAGCCATGACATGTCCAGAGGCAGCTTTGTTTATCTCATGCTGTGCATGGCTGGCTAAGGGAGGCAGGAGGGAGCTGGGCACAGCCACAGGGGTGGCATGCAGGGCAGGCACAGCCCCACAGCCAAGCGCTCGCCCATGGCCGCGCAGGCAGGAACGGCAGCAAGGCTGCGAGCGGCTCCGGGTTCCGCTGCCAGCTTGGCTCTCACCCCTCCTCCAGCAAACCCCAAGCCACAGGCGTGCAGAGGAGGGGGAGGGGGGGAACAGCTGAGAAAGTGCTGCTGCTGACAGGGTTACCCGGCTCCGAAATCTGAAGCTGTCTCTAAAGGATGCTCCTTCATCTTTTGTTTTGCAGCTTGACCTTGTCCTTGCTCACCTTCTAGGATCCCTGTGGCTTGGGGACATTTGGATCACTTGCTAACAAAATAAGCCTGGGGGGGTCTGTGGCGAGATGCCAAACTATTTACAAACCCATGTTCAATTCATGGGAATGCTTCTCTTTTTTAGTTTCCTTTTTTTTTTTCCTTTGGGGAGGAGGGATGAATAAAAGGGGGAAACCCCAAAGACTGAGGATAAAGAAAAGGGGGAAACCCCTAAAACTGGGGATGAAGAAAAGGAGGAAACCCCAAAGACTGGGGATGAAGAAAAGGAGGAAACCCCAAAGACTGGGGATGAAGAAAAGGGGGAAACCCCCAAGACTGAAGGCTTTTTGCTTTGACATTTTCTAGATCAGAGAATCACAGACTGGCTCAGGTTGGGAGGGACCTCAGAGCTCATCCACTCCAACCTGAGAGCTGCCAGGGATGCCCCTCAACCAGACTCAGCTGCTCAAGGCCTCATCCAGCCTGGCCCTGAACACCCCCAGGTTGCCCCCATAAGCTCTCCTGCCAGCTACACTCACCTGATCCTCAGGGAACAGAGGTTCCAGCTCCACCCATCCCAAATGCTCCTTACCAAGCAGCTCTGCTGTGTGAACACCCCCAGGGTGGCTGTGCCCACGCTGACTGGCTCCCTGTCCATCAGCCATGCCAGGGCTGTGACACACCAGGTAGCTGCATTGCCACCAGCTCCAGGCACAGAGAGCCACAGCTGCTAGGTACAGCCCTGCAGGCTGGCCAGGAGCAGCCTCCTCCTCTCCTGGCATGGCCTCCAAAAGCTCCTGCCCTCCAGAAATGCTGCCCTGCTGCCAGCTGCCACTGCTCCCAGGCAACAGGCAGCGAGGAGCAGTTGCTGGTCCCCAGTGCAGCACATGAGAAGCAGCACATGAGAAGCAGCACTCAGAGACCTGTTTCTGGCCCTTCCTCCATGTCCAGACTCCCAGGGGCACACAGCAAGGAGCAGACCCCAGGAGGTCCTGGCTGAGGGTTGGCTTTGCTGTCCTCACTGAGCTAAGAGCATTTCATTGCTGTGTGATACTGGCAGCCTGGGACAAGCCTGTCCTGCCCCCTGACTAAGGGTTTTGATTCCACTCACCTGCAGAAGGCTCAAGCTTTTCACTTCTGCCTGGCAGCGCTCCTCCAAAAAAAAAAAAAAAAAAAACCAAACCCAAACTGAAAACCAAACACAACAACCCAGGGCTTGAGTGACCTAAAAGGCAATTTGCACTTTCACAGCTCTGCAAGACACCTTTAACAAGGACAAGCAGAGGCCCTCTCCCTCCCCTGCACCAAGGAATTACATTCCCAGTGGTCCATAAAATGTTCTTTTAAGGAGAAGTGCCTACAAGCCCCATCACAAAAGGTTACATCTGAATTTGAGAGGAAAAAAACAACAACAACAAAAAACCCAAAACCCCAACAAACCACAAACCTACATGAAATAAAATTAGGTAGATAAATGTTTTGGCAGAGCACTGCCTGCAGGGAACTTGCTGGTCATTTAAACAGAGGATTAGTGGTTGTTTTTATTCCAATAATAACACTGGAATTGCTTTGTAAAGCAGCCAGAAGTCCCCCACAAAGCCACTGACTGCTTCTTAGATAATGAAATCTCTGATGCTTTGAAATGCTGTGGGCAGCTGCAGCAAGGAAAAGTGGCAGCCATCTATCTTTCTGTAAAGGGAAGTTTCTTAGCTATAAAACCAGAGCTCTTTGCCTCACCTCCTCTCCTCCTTTTCCATAAACATCAGGGCTGGAGCAGAGACTGAGCTGCTCCTTGCTCCCTGGCAGCTCAGTAGATTGCTTCTGAAGCTCCTGTCCTTGAGGGCAAGAGGCCTCTCAGAGCACCAACACCATTTGGGCTTTGTTGTGACTATCACATGCATCTTGCTCACTTTCCCCACTTCCTTCTCATCACCTCCCACTTCAGAGTCCTGTCTCTCACCTGTTTTGCCCTGAAGGGCCCTGAGAAGCAAAACTCTCTCTGAGAACTAATCAAGACTAAGGGAGAGAGTTCAGAGGACCAACCCCCAGAGTCTTCCTCCTCCTGGCAGTGATTCTCTCTAAGCTGTTCCATTTGGGAAGCATCCAACTGTAGGACAGGACACAATCATAGAATGGTAGGGGTTGGAAGGGACCTCTGGAGATCATCCAGCACAACCCTCCTGCCAAAGCAGGATCACCTAGGGCAGATCATACAGGAATGCATCCAGGTGGGGCTTGAAAGTCTCCAGAGAAGGAGACTCCATGACCACTTGAAAGTCTTCAGAGAAGGAGATTCCATGACCACTTAAAAGTCTTCAGAGAGAGAGACTCCATGATCACTTGAAAGTCTTCAGAGAAGGAGACTCCATGACCACTTAAAAGTCTTCAGAGAGAGAGACTCCATGACCACTTGAAAGCTCCAGAGAAGACTCCATGACCACTTCATGATGCCTGAGCCCAGCACCTGAGAAGGATCATCTGGTCCTTGGCAGGTAAAGATTGGATGGGAGCAGAGCTCTGGAGACACAGACAGCCAGGGTCTGGCTTCCCCTGCTGGGGACCACTGCAGAGAGGGGTGGGCAGCGTGAGGACAGCGCTGGCAGAGGCTCCCTGTGTGCCCTGACTGGCAGAGGTGGCTGCAGGGGTGGGATGCTGGCACAGGCAGCTCTGATCTCCCTGTGCCTCTGATTTCCCTGCATCTCAGCTATTGTCAGAAGCTGCTGTGCACAGCAGGCCTGCGGCAGCGGGGATGGAGCAGCTGTTTTCAGCTCAATTAGGGACCAAATCAGCTCCCAGCAGGACACCCGCTGCTCCCAGCTCCCCCCTCCCCTCTCCTAGGCTGAGCTTGGAGCAGGGAGGAATCGGCCTCGGGGGCTTGCAAAACCCACAAGGAAGGAGCTGAGCTAAAAAGGGCTGCTCGGGAAAGTTCCTGGATCCAGCCACTGGAGGCTGCTCTGGTCATACATAAATCACCACCGTGAGCGTTGTCAGGTGGCAAAGTCCACGCAAGGAAACCGAAGAGCAGGGGTGAGGGAGTTTCAGAGCTGCTGCTCCCTGCCTTTGGGTTCCTCATGCATGCAAACCCAGCCTGGTCTTGGCGGCTCTGTTTTAAAGAGCAGAGATCAATCAGTCCCCACACTAAATGCTGCATGTCCAAAAGCCACCTGGAAGGCAGAGGAGCCAGATTTTAGCACACTCAATCACAAACAGAATCTACAGACTGCAGCCAGGTTGAGAGACCCTCTGCAGAGGAGGGTGGCAGATGGAGGGGGTGCAGAGGGAACAGAGAGCTGGAGCAAAGTGAGGAGAAGAGGAGGCTGAGGGGAGACCTTCTGGCTCTCTACAGCTCCCTGAATGGAGGCTGGAGTGAGGAGGGGGTCAGTCTCTTCTCCTAAATAACTGCTGATAGGATGAGAGCAAATGGCCTCAAGTTGCACCAGGGGAGGCTTGGAATCATAGAATTGTTTTGTTTGGAAAAGATTTCTAAGATCACTGAAGCCAACTGTTGAGCTCACTGGAGATGAGGAACAATTTCTTAGCTGCAAGAGTGGTCAGGGATTGGCACAGGCTGCCCAGGGAGGTGGTGGAGTCCAAATCCCTTGAGGGGTTCAAGAAACCTGTAGCCATGGCACTTGGGGCCAGAGTTTAGTGGCCATGGTAGGGTTGGGTTGATGGTTGGACTGGATGATCCTCCAGGTCTTGTCCAACCTTAATGCTTCTATGAGGTAAAACTAAGCCTGCCATGAGTTCAGAGTCCCAGTCCAGCACACCCTCCCCACCCCTGGGGCAGAAGTTTTGTGCTGTTGAGTCCTTTCCCAGCCCCCAAACACCTCTCTGCTTCCCTGTAAGGGTTGTGAAGGAAGGTAATAAACCCTTGAAGAGATGATGTGCAAGCAACACAACCCCTCTGTGCCCATTGCAGGAGTGTCAGGCAGAAAGTTAAAGCCTCATCACTTGGCTGTATTGATTCACTGCTGGAGGAGGCCACTTGAGCTCTGAGATATTTTCCATTAAAAGAAAGGGGAAAAAAAAAAAAAAAAGAATAAGTAAAGGAGGAGGAGGAAATAACAGGCAGCAGAGTCATTGTCCAACAGCTGTAAAAGCAGCAGAGCCTCAATTTGTGAGGGAGCAAATCCTTGTCCAGAGGGAGAGAGACAGCTGCTTGCTTTGTTGCAAACTTGCAGCATTTATGATGACTTAGCAGGCAGACTTTGGGTTGCTCAGGGCTGTGTTTTTGCCTGTCACCCACTGCCTTGTTAATGTCAGGAGCAGCCTGGGATAGATTGGAGTTGCTGCAGTGTGAGGAGGGGAGGAAAAAGGAAAAAAAAAAAAACAAATGAACAACAAAATCAAAGAGGATAAAAAAAAGGAAGGGAGGAAGGAAGGGAAGGAGAGAGGGAGGAAGGGAAGGAGAGAGGGAGGAAGGGAGGAAGTCAGGGAGGGAAGAAGGGAGGGAGGGAGGGAAGGAGGAAGGAAGGGAGGGAAGGAGGGAGGGAAGGAGGCAAGAAGGGAGGAAGGAGGGAGGGAGAGAGAGAAGGGAGAGAGAGAGGAAGGGAGGAAGTCAGGGAGAGAAGAAGGGAGGGAGGGAGGGAAGAAGGGAGGGAGGGAAGGAGGAAGGAAGGGAGGGAAGAAGGGAGGGAAGGAGGCAAGAAGGGAGGAAGGAGGGAGGGAGGAAGAGAAGAAGGGAGGGAGGGAAGAAGGGAGGGTGGGAGGGAGGGAAGAAGGGAGGGTGGGAGGAACGGAGGAAGGGAGGGAGGGAAGTAGGGAGGGAGGGAAGAAGGGAGGGAGGGAGGGAAGAAGGGAGGGAGGAAGAGAGGAAAGGAGGGAGGAAGGGAGGAAAGGAGGGAGGAAGGGAGGGAGGGAGAACATCTGAAAAAAAAAAAACCAACCAACAAGTGGCTGGCAAAATAGGCTGTGAAATCCTGATGCTTTCTGTCTAACTCTTCACTTCAGCTTGTCACATCCTGTTAGCAGAGGAGGCTGGGGCACAGTCCAAACCTTCTCGAAGCTGGTGAGAGGTTTGCTGTTGACTCGATAGTTGTCGTGTTTCAATGCTTGGAAAGATGTCAAATGGAAGAGAGCTCCCCACAGCCCTCCCCTCCCCCCCTGGAAGGGAGCACAGCCAAGGCATTCGTGATCCCCATCCCCCCATTAGCAGGGAGCCTGAGCTGCTCAGGCTTTTGAAAGGCTGAGCTGAAGGTCAGAACAGAGCCAATCATCAACAGCTGCACCTCAAAGGGCTGGGAGTCATGGATCAGAATCACCTTGGTTGGAAGGGACCTCCAAAGGGCATCCAGTCCAACCCCCCTGCAGTCAGCAGGGACATCCTCAACTAGATCAGGTTGCCCAGACCCCTGTGGGGCCTCACCTTGAATATCTCCAGGGATGGGGCCCCAACCACCTCTCAGTTCTCAACCACCCTCATGGTGAAGAATTTTCTCCTAACCTCCAATCTAAATCTCCTGCATGGTGCAGGTCCTTTTGGCTGGCTCTGCTCTGTACCTCACCACCACCTCTGCACAGCTCAAACCCACCTGTGAATCATAGAATCAAGAAGGTTGGAAGAGACCTCAAAGATCATCGAGTCCAACCTGTCACCCTACACCTCATGCCTATCTAAACCATGGCACCAAGTGCCACATCCAAATCCTCCCTTGAACACCTCCAGGGATGGTGACTCCAGCACCTCCCTGGGCAGCCCATTCCAATGGCCAACCACTCTCTCTGTGAAGAACCTCCCAGAGCTGAGTACTCATCACTGCATCACACCCTTGCCTCTCTAGAAGCTCTTGAAACCCCCAAATCCTTAGGGAAATCTGCCTGGGAGGAGAAAGGAATTCTGTCTGCATCAGGGTGGACATTGGAGCCAAGTCCCTAGGAAATTCACACTGCTTTCAGGCAGGCTGGGACCTGTCTGTGATTATTTCTCTTCCTGAGTGGTTCTTGGAGCAGGACCTCATCGTTCTGAGCACATCCAGGCAGCAGCAGCCCCTCGGTGAGGCCCCGTGGCTGCTGTTAACACAAAGCATTTCCACTCCCTGTGCCTATGGCACTAAGACTGCCAGCAGCCCAGCTCTAATTCCTGAAGCAGCCAGAACAGCTCAGGAGCTCCAACTGGAAAGTCAGTGAGGGTTGGGTGTCTAATTCCATCCAATCTTCTTTTCTGATTCCTAGCATTAAGTTTTTGAGGAAGTGGTTGGTTTGAGTTGATGAAGAGGTGGGGGGGGGGGGGGGGGGGGGGGAGGGAAAAAATAGGGGGAAAAAACAAAAGAGAAAAAAAAAAGCTGTTCCATTAGCAGGTCTGATGTTGGAGAGGTCTCTTTCAGGCTGTGATGAATCCCAGCACCCTCCATCGGGCCACAGTGGCTGCTGGATCCTATTTTCCCTTCAGTGACATTATGTCTTAAAGAGGCTTTCAGTGTAATAACATTTTGCAGTAATGAAATCACCCAGGCTGTACAGGCTGCTTTTAACAGCCCCAAAAGATCTGAGCTGGCTACAAAGGGAGATTTAAATGTCACAGAGAATGTGCTGGATGTGTCCATCAGCAGATAAGGTTTCTCTTTGTTGAGGAAGGGAGAGGCACCAGGGTGACTGCTGGGCGTTGGGAGCACAAAGGCTGCGCTCGGCTCCTTGAATAGGGAACGAGGAGGCTTCGGCTGGGGAGGGGGTGGAGGGAGTGGGACGCGGGGGAGACAGAAAATACAGAGAGCTTTGAAAATCCAGCCTGGCTACAGGGCTCCTAAAGATCTAACGATGGTTAGGCACTACCTTTGCAAGTGCACGAATCAAAACCCAGCTGCTGGCTTTCCTTCTGCGCCCCGGGTGTGCTCTCCAGCAGCAGCTGGCTGTGCAGGATTGGGAAGGGAGGGAGGAGAGGATCTCCAAACTGGGTAAGAGTGCTCCCAGCAGTGATGCTGTAGAAAGGTTGTAGAGGCCATGGCAGGTCAACATTTCAGGGATATTGAGTGAGATGCCCACGGATCCAGGAGGGTGGCACAGCCCAAGCTCACATTCAGCCTTTCCAGCAGTCCCTGATTTGCTTCAGCTGATTAGATCCCAAACTGATGGTTCAAATTAGATTGCCAGGAATGATCCTCCTCCTGGATATTTGGCTGCTTGATTTCATACTATGGCAATTCTTTCCTGCTTGTTCCTAGGAAAGCTCTCACTTGATTCATTTATTATAATAGAAAGCTAAAAAATAATCCCAGTGCTATCCAAGCCTCTCCACATAGAATCACAGAACAGCTCAGGTTGGAAGGGATCTCAGACCTCATCTCCTCCAACCTCCCCACCATGGGCCAGACTTAGCTGCTCAAGGCCTCATCCAGCCTGGCTTTGAACACCCCCAGGGAGGAGGCAGCCACAGCCTCCCTGGGCAGCCTGTGCCAGAGCCTCACCACCCTCCTACTGAAGAACTTCTTCCTCAGCTCCAGTCTAACCCTGCTCTGCCTCAGCTTCAAACCATTCCCCCTTGGCCTGTCTCTAGACACCCTTATGAACAGTCCCTCTGCAGCCTTCCTGCAGGATCCCTTCAGGTGTTGGAAGGCAGCTCTGAGGTCCTCCATGGAGTCTTCTCTTCTCCAGGCTGAACAACTCCAGCCTGGCTTCACAGCAGGATTTTACCAGTACACAGGAACACAGAGCTGTGCCTTAGGGCTATTGGGGTTTTTTTGGTTGGTTGGTTTTTTTTTGTTTGGGTTTTTTTTTTTGCTTCTTCTCCTCCTTCTTCTCTTCCTTCTTCCTTCTTCCCCTCCTTCTTCTCCTCCTTCTTCTCCTCCTTCTTCTCTTCCTTCTTCTCCTCTTTCTTTTCCTCCTTCTTCTCCTCCTTTTTCTCCTCCTTCTTCTTTCTCCTTCTTCTCCTTCCTTCCTCTTCCTTCATCTTCCTTCCTCTTCCTTCCTCTTCCTTCCTCTTCCTTCCTCTCCTTCTTCCTCTCCTTCCTCTTCTTCTTCTCCTTCCTTCCTTTTCTTCTCCTTCCTTCCCTTTCTTCTCCTTCCTTCCTTTTCTTCTCCTTCCTTTTCTTCTCCTTCCTTCTTCTTCTTCTCCTCCTTCTTCTCCTTCCTTCTTCTTCTCAATACTACTATCACTATTAATTACTATTACTGTTATTACTATTATTATTATTAAACATTTCTGAGAACCAGCTCAGTCCCTGACTGGAAGGGTTACACTCAAAACCATTCCATCTAGCTGCTGGCTCCTACTGGTTGCATCTCCTGCACTTCCAGCTTGGCTTTCCATCTGCTGCCAGCACAGGCAGCAATATTACAGTCAACATGGGAGGTCCTTCTGCTCCAAGTAGAGGATAGGAATAACGAGAGAAGGAAAACAGATTAAAGCTGTTGATGATTTAGCCTGAGAAAGGGCAGAGGATAGCATCTGATGTGCCCTGTAGCAGAGCTATGACAAAGCAACCTCTGCAGGAATGTTTGGTGCAAAGGGAAGAGGAACCAATTTCCCACCTCTGTTTCTTGCACAAATGTTGATGTTAGCAAAAAGAAGTAAAGGTTGTGGAGGACAAAAAAGTTGGAGGTGGAAAAAAAAAAAAAAAACCAACAAACCCAAACCTTCTCCTCCCTCCCCAAAGACCTGAGAGTCTGAGCTGCTTTGCCTAATAGAAAGAGGCAGCAAAGAACATTTTGGCTTTTAATAATTCTAATTATTCCAGAGTATTGTGAAATAAATTAGAAATCCAAATGAAATCAGTGTCCCATGGCACTGGGAAACATCCAGTGGCAGAATGCAGGTATCTAAATCTACCCTGAGCTCTGCCTTGCAGAGACAAGACAGAAAAGAATGGGAAATATGCTCAGAAATAGGAGAGAAAATTAAAGCCCTCACTTCTGCACAGCAGCTGCTGCAGAGCCATGCAGGGAGCTGAGGCAAAACCAGCCCTGAAGCTAAGCCTCCTGCACACCACTGCCATGCCATAGCTCTCCTGTTCTTCACTTCCCTGTAGCTGATGAGGATATTTCCATGTTTTCCCCTCTGCCTTTCTCCCATGGGATATGCAGCTGTGATTCCTTGACCTGGAAGCTACAGTGGCAGTCCCTCAGGAATGGAGAACCTTTGGAGCTGGGAAATGCCAAGGGACTGGGGCAGCTAACAGGCTGGGAAATCCACCAAGATCTGCTGCAGTCCCAGGGGGGGTCTGTGGGGCTTCCTTGGAGACACTGCCCCATGGGAAGGAGCTGGCTGTAAGCAGGGGAAAACTTGGGGTTTATTTACAGCAAAGCAGCAGAAAATCCTCAGCCTTTGTCACAAAGCCCAACTTTAACCCAGAAGTCCTCAGCAGTTTGCTCATGAAGCAGGTGAGCAGGAAGACAATTCATACAGCCACACATGTGAGAGGAGCTGAGGACCAAAAATAGACTTTCTCCTAGGAGCAGCTCTTCTTCAGCATCCTCATCCATCATGCTGAAGGATGAAAGGCCAAACAAATGACCCTGCTCCTGGCCTGTTATTCCAGCACTGCAGAGGGGAAGGCTTGAAGATAGCTTGAAAGGACTTGGCTGAGCCTAGGAGGCCACATCCTGCTCCTGCCTTGCCTAAAGCCCTGGCACTAACAAGCTCTGACAGCAGCTAAACAGCTGTGTCCAGGTGAGGCCATCCTGGAGAGGGGAACCATGGCTCTGCAGTGGCTCTTGGCTGAGTTATGCTGCCCAGAGGTGGAAGGTAGAGTGCAGCTCCTTCTCCAGCCCCACACCTTGTTTCTCACCAACAATAGAGTGACAACCTGGCCTCAACAGGCTGTTATCTCCCCACACAGACCTGGGGGAGGGCTCAAGCAAAAGCCATTCCTCTCTCTTTTGCTCAGTGGAATAACAATGCAGCTGGCTCTGGCCAGCCTGATCTGGTGTGAGGTGTCCCTGCCCATGGCAGGGGGGTTGGAACTAGATGATCCTTGTGGTCCCTTCCAACCCTGACTGATTCTATGATTGTGATCAGTGGCTGCTCTTTGACCATGGTCATCTCTTCTTCTGCCAAGGGCTGCTTTCACCTACTGCTGCCCAGCCCTCCTTTGACAGCCAGCCCTGGAGCTAGGGCAGAAATCCAAAGGGCAGCCAGCACTGCAGGACCTGCCTTTATCTTCTCCATGCACCTGGCACTCATGGCAATGCCCTCACAGCTGAGCTTGCTGGTGCTTTAGCAAGGCAGGAGGAGCCACCTGCAGCAGGTGTTCACGCAAATGCCCACAGGAAAGGAGAGCAAGCAGCAAGCTGCCAGCCCCAGCAATCAAAACACAGAGAGTGTGCCACAGAGACACCGAAGGGAAAAGCCACAAAGATCATTCCTAAGTTTTCCCAAGGGACTCACAAAGGGGAGCTGGCTCACTCCTGAACCTCCAGACCCCTCTGCCTGCTGAAATTGCCCTTCCTGCATATGTACAAATAGCTGCCCCAAGCTGTGCTGATTGCACTCTGGTAGATGTGCTCTGGGCAGTACCAGCCAAGCAGTGCAAGGTCCATCCATCTTCCACTCTCTGGCTTGCAGTGATTTACAATGTCAGGCCAAAGCTGGAGGCACAGCAGGAAATTAAAGCAGGTTTCCCAGCGTGACTCCCGGCTTTGAATCCCTCCTCACCTCACCAGTGGGCTTCTGCAAACTCTCAGGGGCAAAGCTGAGCCTGTGTGGCACTGCTGCGTGGCACTGCGTGGCAAGAGGAGAAGCAGGGCAGTGTCCAGAGACCTGGCTGAGGTTGTGTGCCAGCCCTTTCTGGGTCTGCAGGAGGATTTCCTGAGCTGTCTGACAGGGGGAGAGAGTGCCTGTCCCCAGAATTCCCACGGAACTAGCCAAGGGAGAACAGGAAGGAGATGTTTCTGCTTTAAAGGGAGGCATCAGCTGGTTTGCACCATCCAGTTCAGGAAGAAAGCAACACACTTAACAGAACCACACAGAATGGGTTTGGGTTGGAAGGGACCTTCAAGATCATCCAGTTCCAGCCCCCTGCTATGGGCAGGGACACCTCCCAGTAGCCCAGGTTGCTCAAGGCTCCATCCAACCTGACTTTCAACACTTCCAGGCTTGCAACCTCCACAACTTCCCTGGGCAGCCTGTTGCAGTTCCTCACCACCCTCATGGGGAAGAATTTCCTCCTAATGCCTCATCTAAATCCATCTTCTTCCAGTCTGAAGCCATCACCTCTCATCCTGTCACTCCAGGCCTTTGTACAAAGTCCCTCTCCAGCTCTCCTGGAGGCCCTTCAAAGGTTTCTTCATCTCCCTTACACAAGCCCTGACATTTTAACATCCCTGCCAGTCACCTGCACACCTGCCCGAAGCATCTGCCTTGGCCAGCGTTCCAGTGCCATCCTCTGCTCTTCCTACACAGGGTTTAAGCTCTGCAGCTCTACATCTTGGCAGTCCCTTCCTTGGCTTTCTTGCCATCACACCCTGACAGATATTTTATGAGCCTGGGGAGCCAACCCCTTCTGTTCACTTCAAACTCACTTTGCTGAGCAAAGGGAGGCGAGGGGCGAGCGGAGCCGGGCAAGGCTGAGCTCCTTTGCTTCGAATCTTTTGTTCTTCTTTTTTTTTTTCCCCCCCTCTCTCTGGCTTTGGCCTATCTTTCTTCAGAAGTTTCCCCAAAAGTGACAAGGGCAATTTATTATGTGAGCAGAAGGCCTTGGGAATCTCCTGGAGACATATCATTCCTGCTATTATCCTCCTCACACGAGGAGCCGTTGTTCTTGTCGAGCTCGCTGCCTTCCTCCCTTGCAAAGAGAAGAAAGGATGCTGGGGACTTTGCCATTAATCATTTCCCTCTCTCTTTTACTTTTTTCTTTTTTTTTTTTTTTCTTCCCCTTTAAACACTGAGAGCTGCAGCTCTCCTCTGCATTCTGATCACTTCTGATCTCTGCCACCATTTTTCATGGCAGCACTTGGGAGGATTGTTTTATGCTGCTGGTTCGAGGTGCGTTAATGAGCGACCGCTCGGAGTCCGGGGCGAAGCCTTAAATTTAATGTACACTCCAGTGGGGGGAAATCTATCACAGCTGTACAGCTTCCTGCTCCTCTTCAGGGAAGGTGGGAGGAGTGGAAAAGGCTGGCAGGAGCAGCTTGGGTTGTGGTGAAAAGGAAGGAGAAGCAAGCAGAGGTTTGTGCGCTACAGCCAGGGCTTGGAGCTGTCGTGGCGGAGAGACAGAGGTCTGCTGGCGAGAGTCCAGCAGAGGTGATGAGGATGATGAAGGGGCTGGAACATCTCTGCTGTGGAGAAAGGCTGAGAGACCTGGGGCTGTTTAGTCTGGAGAAGGGAGCTGATCAATGCCTATCAATATCTGAGGGGTGGGGGTCTGGATGAAGGTGCCAGGCTCTGTTTGGTGGTGCCCAGGGATAGGACAAGGGCCAGTGGGTGCCAGCTGGAACCCAGGAGGTTTCACCTCAACATGAGGAGAAACTTCTTTGGTGTGAGGGTGCTGGAGCCCTGGAGCAGGCTGCCCAGAGAGGTTGTGGAGTCTCCTTCTCTGACTTTCAAGCCCCACCTGGATGTGTTCCTGTGTGGCCTGCCCTGGGTGACCCTGCTTTGGCAAAGGTGTTGGACTGGCTGATCTCTGCAGGTCCCTTCCAACCTCAAATGTTCTGCGGTTCTGTGATTCTGTGGCTGAAAAAGTGAAGATCCAGCCAAGGAATGGCCAAGTGGGAAGGGAGAATATTGCCAAAGCAGAATGCTTTTGACTGAGAGGAGCTCAGCATGGCCTGATGGCTGCTCCAAGAGGTAAAGCTGCTCCTGGCCGTGTGCCAGGGTCTCTGAGGCTGAGCTCTGACAGCTGGGACAGTACCAAGCACAGGGCACTTCCACCACAGTCCCACACAGCCTCTTCACACAGATCTCTCAATGCAGCAGAGCCAAGCTGCAAGGTTACACAAGGCTGAGGCTGAATTAGCTTGGTCCAGCTCCAGGCTCTGAGTTCTTCACTCCCTGAGCATTCCAAGTGCCCAGGAGCTGCACTCAGCTGATTGTTACTAACTTCTTCTGTCACCTGAGCTCCTTGTCCTTCAGAAAGGCAGCAGGGCCAAGCAGCTCTCTGCCATTTCCTCTCCAGAGGGTGGTGGAAATGTGCTGTGTCTAAAAATAAAACACCCAAGGTCTAAAACTGGACCTTGGCTGAGTCCCTTCCTTTCGCTGTGCCTCTGGACTCCTCCCAGCTCCTCTCTCTCTTGTGTGCTAATTTCCTGCTGGCTCTCTCTGCAGCAGAACATCAGAGGCTGATCCTGGCATCTGGGATCAGTGCCCCCTTCCTTGATGTGCACCTCCTGGCACCTCTGGCCATGCAGAATTAATCTCAGCTGTAATCTTGTCTTTTTTACACCGGGGTCAGGAACTGGCTCCTGCTCTGTGTGTGTGTGACTGGATGCTCACTGCCTTGGTAATTCAGCTCCTTTGACATCTCATTTCAATACAAAAAGCATAAATCAGAGGAGCAAGAGCCTGGAAAACACCTTCTGGACCACAGAGTTCAGCTCTTTGAGATCAAATCTCATTCACACCCTGCCAAATTTTCTCTTAAGGCTTCCTGTCCAGGCTCAGCCTTTCCTATGTGTAGAAATCCCTAACTTCCAGCCTGTTTGCTCACAGGGAGGTTGTTCTTACACTAACAGCTGAAATAGCAACCTCAGTGCTACCACTAACAGTAATAATAGTTCATGATGAGCCTAGAGAGGCTCTTACTGGGCCCCCCAAATAACCCTGGCAAGCTCAATGCATTCCAGCTGCAGGACAGCACTAAACAACATCTCAGGTTTACCACCAACAAATGACTTGTCCCAGGCTGAGAGTCACAGAATCACAGAATGGGAGGGTTGGAAGGGACCTCTGGAGATCACTGAGTCCAACCCTCCCCAGCCAAGGAAGGCTCACAGATTCACAGAGTGCACTGGGTTGGAAGGGACCCTCAAAGGGCATCTTGTCCAACCCCCTGCAGTCAGCAGGGGCACCTCCAAGCACAGTAGGTCAAGTTTGATCTTGGATGTCTCCAGGGATGGGGCCTCAACCACCTCCCTGGGCAGCCTATTCCAGAGTCTCCCCACCCTCCTTGTGCAGAACTTCCTCTTGATGTCCAACCTACATCTCCCCTGCTGCAGTTTCAATCCATTGCCCAGTGTCTCCCTACCCTCCTTGTGCAGAACTTCCTCTTGATGTCCAACCTACATCTCCCCTGCTGCAGTTTCAATCCATTGCCCAGTGTCTCCCTACCCTCCTTGTGCAGAACTTCCTCCTGATGTCCAACCTACATCTCCCCTGCTGCAGTTTCAATCCATTGCCCAGAGTCTCACCACCCTCCTTGTGCAGAACTTCCTCTTGATGTCCAACCTACATCTCCCCTGCTGCAGTTTCAATCCATTGCCCAGTGTCTCCCTACCCTCCTTGTGCAGAACTTCCTCCTGATGTCCAACCTAAACCTGCCCTGCTCCAGTTCCAAACCATTGCCCCTGCTCCTATCACCACAAACCCTTCTAAACAGTCCCTCCCCAGCCTTCCTGTAGGTCCCCTTCAGACACTGAAATGCAGTTCACCTACAGAAGGTCACACAGGAAGACATCCAGGAGGGTTTTGAGTGTCTCCAGGGGTGGAGACTCCACCACCTCTCTGGGCAGAGTCCAAGAAGCAGCAGAGGCAAGCAGTGAGGCAGCTCCTTGGACACTGCTCAGCTGGACAAAGGAAATCAGGAGGAGGAAGGCAGAGAAACCTTACTCCCCTGTGGGGAGTGATTTGAAGACAGCTGCTGGGTCCCCTGGGAGCAGGCAGAGGGGAGGAGAGGGAAAGGTTCTGGCTGCCTTTCAGGCTGGACCTACATCAAACTCATTAATGTCAACAGGAGGGAAATTGAACTGAGCTTTGTGGTAACCCTAATGAATCCTTTGCTGGTTACAGTAAATTTATTCTTTTGATTTCCCCTTCTCTCTCCCCTGTCCCCTCCCCTCCCCCCCATCTTGTTTCATGAGGGCTTTTTCTTTTAATTCCCTTTTATTTAACATTCCTTTCCTGGCAGCTTCTTCTTTTTATTTCCCTTCAATTTAAAACACACTTAAAAAAAAAAAAAAAGCTGTGCTTGATTCTAATTAAATCCCTCCACTCCCCCTCCTCTCTTTGGGATTACTAAAACACACTCTCACCCTCACCCTCACACACAGACCCCCCCTCTTTGATTGTTTCCAAGGCAACATATTTGAAGATCTCATTCACAGTGTCCAAGTGAGGAGCTGAAGGAATTGGAGAAGCTCTTTTACCTGTTGTTCCTTGTCCCATCACTGGCCACCAGCCAAAGGAGCCTGGCACCCTCATCCTGACCCCCAGCCCTCAGATAGGGATAGACATTGATCAGATCCCCCCTCAGCCTTCTCCTCTCCAGCCTATACAACCCCAGGGCTCTCAGTCTCTCTCCACAGCAGAGGTGTTCCAGTCCCTTCATCATCCTCATAGCCTCCACTGGACTCTCTCCAGCAGGTCTCTGTCTCTCTGGAATTGGGGAGCCCAAAACTGGGCACAGCATTCCAGCTGTGGTCTCAGCAGGGCAGAGCAGAGTGGGAGAAGAACCTCCCTAGCCCTGCTGGCCACACTTTCCTTGCTGCACCCCAGGATGCCATTGGCCTCTTGGGCACAAGGGCTGCTGAGAGATGAGCTGCTGGTGCAGGCAGGAGGAAGGCTGGAGGCACATCACAGCTCCACTTTGTGCAGCCCTCTCCCTCTCCCTCTCCCTCTCCCTCTCCCTCTCCCTCTCCCTCTCCTCTCCTCTCCTCTCCTCTCCTCTCCTCTCCCCTCCCCTCCCCTCCCCTCCCCTCCCCTCCCCTCCCCTCCCCTCCCCTCCCCTCTCTCCTCTCCTCTCCTCTCCTCTCCTCTCCTCTCCTCTCCTCTCCTCTCCTCTCCTCTCCTCTCCTCTCCTCTCCTCTCCTCTCCTCTCCTCTCCTCTCCTCTCCTCTCCTCTCCTCTCCTCTCCTCTCCTCTCCTCTCCTCTCCTCTCCTCTCCTCTCCTCTCCCTCTCCTCCATCTCTGGGCTGTCATTTCAGCAGCATCTTGAGCAACCCCCCCTCTGTGCAGTCAATAGTAATTACAGGAGTTTATCACAATTGCCAATCAAGGGGTGTGGGGAAGAACTCATCCTTCTTGTGCAAATTAGCTTGCTCCACACACAGCCCACAGGTTGTCTTTAGGAAATCAATTGGAGGGAAATTACAGCTTGCATGGTGCCCCAAGCCCTCAGCAGCCATCTTGCAGCTTCATTCCTCTCCTCTCCCCCTCCTCCTCCTCCTCCTCCTCCTCCTCCTCCTCCTGGGTGGCCTCATCCAGCTGTTGTCTGGAGTGGAAGGTGACCATACCCTTCAGCTCTGCTCCAGTACCCGAAGGGAAGCTGCAGGGAGGGGTTTGGAAGGGATTGTGGTGCACAGGTTTGGAACTGGGGCAGGGCAGATTTAGGTGGGACACCAGGAGGAGGGTAGGGAAATACAGGAACAGGTTGCACAGAGAGGTGGTGGAGACTCCATCCTTGGAGACATTCAAGGCCAGGCTTGCTGTGGGCCTGGGCAGCCTGCTCTAGCTGGAGGTGTCCCTGCTGCCTGCAGGGGGGTTGCACAAGATGCCCTTGGAGGGTCCCTTCCCACCTGTGAATCTGGGAGCAGGAAGCCTGCAGTCATTGCCACTGCTCTGAATGCAGTGAGCCCTCAAAGAGGCTGAGCCTGGCCACTTCTGCAAGTGAGGGGGAGGAGAGGGCCCTGGCCATGGTCACACCTTGGCCCGGGCTGCTGCTCCAAAGGAATCCTGCCTTTGACTGTGCTGATCCAGCTGCCATGTCCCAAACTGGCACACCCCAAGGCAAAGCTCAGCTGTGCACCTTAGATGCAAATCCTTCCTGCCAGGTGATTAATGCACATCCCTCAGGACCTCATTCTCTGCTGCTCCTGCTGCCATGAGGCAGATCCTCAGCTGAGAGAGGCCAGCTTCAGGTCTGCCTCTGCAAGGAGAGTGAAGCAATTCAAGCCAAGGAAGCCTTGATGATTTCATTCTGCTGATAAGATTCTATTTTCCTGGTGCAGCCAGAGTTATTTTGCCACCCCCACATCCCAGTCCCTAGGCTTTGGCCAAGTACACGTGTCAGGGACTACATGAAGCACAGAGTGATACAATTGAGAGACTAAATTAGATCATAAAGCTGCCCAGGGGCTGCTGACTCCTTGCCTTGACCTAGCTCTGCTTTTGCAAACAATTTGTTGCTCAAGTTTTCCACCTGAGCATGGCCCTTTGTCTGAGGCAGAGCCCTGGCTCCTGCAGACATGCAGTGGGACTGGGACCACCTGTAGGGTCCCACTGGAAGAAGCCAGCAGGGCCACATGAAAGCAGTCCCTGGTTCTGTCTTGTGTTCCCATCTCAGACAAATGCCTGCTGCAATCCACAGAAATCCTCATGGAACCACAGAATGGGTTGGGTTAGAAGGGATCTCAAAGCTCATCCAGTTGCAACCCCCCTGCCATGGGCAGGGACACCTCCCACCAGCCCAGCTTGCTCAAGGCATCATCCAGCCTGGTCCTGAACACCTCCAGGCAGGGGACATCCACAGTCTCCCTGGGCAACCTGTTCCAGTCTCTGCCCACCCTCACTGGCAAGAATTTCTTCCTCTTCTCCACTCTCTGTCTCCCCTCTTCCAGCTCAAAGCCATTGTCCCTCATCCTGTCACTCCCAGCCCTTATCAAAAGTCCTTCCCCAGCTCTCCTGGAGCCCCTTCAGGTCCTGGAAGGCTGCTCTGAGGTCTTCCTGGAGCCTTCTCCAAGCTGAACAACCCCAACTCCCCCAACCTGTCCCCACAGGGGAGGTTCTCCAGCCCTCTGATCATCCTCCTGGCCTCCTCTGGACCCTCTCCAGCAGACACCCCTGGCTTTCAGGAAGATCTGCTGTACTGAAGGGACTTCAAGGGTCTAGCTGCCATCCATTTCAGTGGCTGTTAGGCACCTAAATGGATTTTAACATTCTGTTAGCTGTCAGGAGGGCTGCTCCTGTTCTCTATTGCTGTGGGGAAGCTAAAGAGAAGGGTTGCAGCTATCTGGAAGGCCTTGGGCAGCTCTGGGACAGCTTCTCCTTCTGACTTACCCTGCAGGGGTGATGCCATCACCTCCCAGAGTCATCACTCTCAGCCTGCAACCTCTGCACAGGTATCTCCTGCTAATTAAAGTCAGCAGACCTGCAGTGCCCATCTGGTCAACCACTCCCAGTTCAGCAGTGTGGAGGTGGAGGCAGACCTGGAATAGATCAGTGGAGATGAGGAAGACTCCACATGTCAGAGTGGGGAGGGGAATACCAAAGGGATGGGAAGAGGCTGTCATTGAAATTCCTCCTTTTCAGTGTTGTGAGGTGCTGCTTAGCTGCTGCTAAATATGCTGAGAGGGGCTGAGAGATAAATGGGTCAGACTTAGCCTTTGTCAGCACTCCTGCATCTCTAAATCTCCAGCATCTTCCATTGCTGTCATTGTTTACTGGCTTCCCAGACTGAGGGAGGCATTTCCTGCATAAGAAGTAGAACCTCTCTTCTTCCTCCAGACTGAGGCTCTTCCTTTGGGCAACAGCCACTGAGGAGGGAAGTTTTCCCTGCAGACAGATTGCACTTCCTTGCCCTGAAATTCCTGCAGATGAATAGAAAGAGGAGGAGGAGGAAGAAGAGGATGCTTTATGGGTGCTGCTGGGCAAACCAGGATCTGGGCCTCTCCAGCTCTCAGCCCACACTGAAGGAAGGACCTGCAGTGACATGGTGACAGATCTGGGCTTGCCCACAGCAGCTGCAGGACCTGGTCCATGCTCAGCATCCCCACAGCTGAGCAGCAGGTGCTGGGCACAGGTGTAGCCCATGGGAATTTATGGAGCAGAGCTCTGGGCTCCCCAGTTGCAGAGGGACAGGGAACTGCTGGAGAGAGTCCAGGGCAGGCTGGGAAGATGCTGAGGGGCCTGGAGCAGCTCTGGGAGGAGCAAAGGCTGAGAGCCCTGGGGCTGAGAGCCTGCAGAAGAGCAGCCCCAGAGGGGAGCTGAGCAATGCTCAGCAAGAGCTAAAGGAGCTGTGGGGGGCAAGAGGCTGGGGCCAGGCTCTGCTCATGGTGCCCAGGGACAGCACAAGGGCCAGTGGGCACAAAGTGGAACCCAGGAGCTTCCACCTGAAGATGAGGAGAAATTTGTTTGGTGTGAGGGTGCTGGAGGCCTGGAGCAGGCTGCCTAGAGAGGTTGTGGAGTGTCCTTGTGTGGAGAGCTGCTGGGGCAGGGAGAAATGTTGACGTTGCAGGAGGAGAACCAGCATGAGCTCTGGGGCTGTGGGACCATAGAGATCAGTGTCCCCTGAAGCCAGTGGGGTGGCTGCTGGGATCTACCCCTGAGCACCCAGGCTCTCAGACTGGGGCAACTTCCCCCTTGAATTTTCAAGCTAGCACAGGGAGAAACCAACAAACCACAGCACACTCCTCCTTTTAACTCCTGCTCTGCCCCAGATGTGATCCCTCCACCTCTCAGCTGCTGAAAAGCTTCCCCAGGTTTAAAAGAGCTCAAATAAAAGTTGTTGCACTCCTCCAAGCACCTGCTTCATGCCCTGGCTTTCTCAGCTTGCTTTAAATGCCTATCTCCTGCACTTGGTTAATTACCTGATTACAGCATCCATCCACAAGGAGAAAATTAAAACTCCAGGGCTGCCTTTCAGCCAACACTTTATTAGGCTGCAAAAGAGGCTGAATGCAACTCAGCCAAAGCCCCGTGTGCTCCAACAACTGGAATTGTTCCCTTCCACAGGCTTCCTCCTCCCCTCCCACTGCTTCCCCAGAGACAGCAGTGTTTGCAGAGGCTTAATAAAGCAGGAAAGAGAGCAGGTGTGAAAGGAAACATCAATTACTATTAGCCCCGACAGCCCTGGACCATCCCACCCATGGAGCAGGAGCAATGGCAGACACTTTGGTATTTCTTTCCTTGCAGGTAATTAAATGCTTGGCTTTGGAATCTGGTTTGGGCTCTGGGGTGGAGGTGAGGTCGGGAGTGCTGCTGGTAAGAGCTGTGTTACAGTAGTCCTGGCATGAGGTCAGGATTCCACATCTCTCCTGAAGAGTTTGCAGCCTAAACAGATGGGAGCAGGAATCACAGAATCAGAGAATCAGGCAGGGTTGGAAGGGACCACAAGGCTCAGCCAGTTCCAACCCCCCTGCCATGGGCAGGGACACCTCACACCAGATCAGGCTGGCCAGAGCCTCATCCAGCCTGGCTGCAAACACCTCCAGGGATGGAGCCTCAACCACCTCCCTGCACAACCCATTCCAGGCTCTCACCACTCTCATGGTGAAGAACTTCTTCCTCACTTCCAGTCTGAATCTCCCCACTTCCAGCTTTATTCCATTCCCCCAGTCCTATCACTCCCTGACACCCTCAAAAGTCCCTCCCCAGCTTTCTTGGAGCCCCCTTCAGATCCTGCAAGGCCACAAGAAGATCTCCTGGGAGCCTTCTCTTCTCCAGACTGAACAGCCCCAACTCTCTCAGTCTGTCCTCATAGCAGAGCAGCTCCAGCCCTCTGCTCATCCTCGTGGCCCTTCTCTGGACACCTTCCAGCACCTCCAGATCCCTCTTGGAACAGAGGCTCCAGAACTGGATGCAGTACTCCAGGTGTGGTCTCAGCAGAGCTGAGCAGAGGGGAGAATCCCCTCCCTGGCCCTGCTGGCCACACTTCTCCTGCTGCAGCCCAGGCTCTGCTTGGCTCTCTGGGCTGCAAGTGCTCACTGCTGGCTCCTGCTGAGCTTCTCCTCCCCCAGCACCCCCAAGTCCCTCTCCTCAGGGCTGCTCTCCAGCCAGTCCCTGCCCAGCCTGCATTTGTGCTTGGGATTGCCTCCACCCAGCTGCAGGACCTTGCCCTTGGTCTTGTTGAACCTCCTGAGGTTGGCTTGTGCTCAGCTCTGCAGCCTGTCCAGGTCCCTCTGGATGGATCCCTTCCCTCCAGCCTGTCCAGGTGCCTCTGGATGGATCCCTTCCCTCCAGCCTGTCCAGGTCCCTCTGGATGGATCCCTTCCCTCCAGCCTGTCTGCTGCACCACACAGCTTGGTGCCATGGTCCTGTCTGTGCCACCCTCCTTGGAGGTGAGGAGCTATAGGTCAGAAGGGCAAAAATGTCCTCTTCCAACAGTGAATGTGAAAACCTTTTGAGGAGTTAACAGCTAAACAGCTTCTGAGGGTGGACCACATTCTCCCAGCCCCAAGATCCAAGGGCAGAAGAGGCTTTGGGATCTTTGGAGCTGGGGCTGCAAGGCAGAGGCTGAGTGTTTCTCAAAGCCTTGGCCCAAAAGGCTCAGCAGAAGCCTTCAGCACCACCTCCTCTTGATCACCTTCTTCACCCTGCCCTTGGCAGCAGGTTTCCCAGGTCCCCCATTAGCTAATGGCAGCTCTCTATTTATCCCCATTCCTTTGCTGCTTCAGTTTGAAGTACCCTAATTCAAAGTCTCTCATTTTGGAGGCATGGAAAGATTTTCCTTATTTTCACTTCATTTCTTTGGTGTGTTTTATTTCTCTTCCCCCCCCTCCCCTTTTATTTTCCCCCCTTCTTCTTCAGCTCTGAACATTAATAATCAGCCCTCATTAATTCAGTTAATTCTTCACATCCTCATATTCTTCATGCCCAGCACTCTAAAAGCCAAAGAGGAGCCTTAATGAAAGCTGAGGAGATGATTTGGGTTATTAAAAATCAATTTTTTGGGGGGGTTTGGTAACCTTGGAGGTGTTAATATTCTCCTCTCACATTTTCAGTGTCATTCCTCCTGCAGGGATGCTAAGCTTGGTGGATTTGCAAGACACAGGGAGGGCCTCTTCCAAGTTTCTTGGGAACCCTTTGGGTTGAAGGTGCTGTGGTCAGGTGTAAGTCCTGATGTGACAGAAGCCTTCTCTTGGGGGGCTGCTGCTTTCTCTGGGGCAAAGGAAGGGGAAAAAAGAGCTTTGCAAGGCAGAAGACTCTTGTGTGGGGCTGCCCATCCTCCCTGCAGGTGTTTGCACTGTGGTCAGCAGAAGGGATGGTCAGGAAAAGGTTGCTCTGCAGGAGGGAATCTGCCTCTCACAGTCCTGGCAGGCAGGAGGGCTGTGCTGAACACCTGGGCTCTGGCACAGGGCAGGGGAGCAGCCTGGGCTCCTGCCTTTCATTTGAGGAGAGCAGTGAGGAGGGAAAATTCAGACCATTAAACACTGCAGGGGTGGCAGTGTGGGGGAGGACAGGCAATCAGGTTTGTCCTCACAGCAGGGTGTGGAAAAAGGGTCACTGAGCTGAGGTGACTTCAAGCTTAGGAAGTAAAAGAGATGGCTTTCAGGTCTGGAAACAATTCATTCCTCTCCTGGGTTTGATCTGACTTCACTCCTTCAGTTCTGCCTTTCTTTCTGGCATCATTTTTGATTCATGGAGAGCTTTGCACACCCTTTGCTCACCTGTCCTGATCACTTACCCTTCCCAGGCCAAGTCCAAGTGCCCTCTGCCAAATCCTCCACATTAAAACACAGTCCCAAGTGTGAGGAAGAGGACAAACCCCAGCAGAGATTCCCAGTTCCCTTTGTAGGGCATGACAAGAGGAGAGGAGAGGAGAGAGCTGGTTAGGAGTGAGTGATTGAAAGCAGGACCTGCAAAGCTGGCCTGGAAGGCAGATCTCCAGCTGGGGGTGTGTGGGGTCTGCAGAGCTGTGCTGCCTGCCTGCCTCAGCTCATGCTGCTTATTATCACCGTGCCTGAGACAGGCACCATGGCAACCAAAGCCTTTTCATTCCCTAGGCTCCAGCAGGGTGCACCTCTGGCTCCCAAGTCCTTTCCCTGCTGAATGGGTGACAATCCCTTCAGCAGAGGTAGGGAAACATCCTTCTGCCAGCAGCTTCCTTTCCCTAACACAGAGCTGGAAATAAAAGACCCTTTTGGAGAGGGTGATCCAGCAGCTTGCAGTCTGACTTCTAGGGGACAGGGTGGCCATGACCCTCAGCCCTCTTCCTTCCAGCACATCTTTCAGCTTTCACCTCCTGGATTGGCTCTCAAGGAGCTTTCTCTCATGCATGCTGGCCAGGTTACTGCCAGGATTCACTTCTAAATCTCCTTTTCAAACAGATAATTAAATCCTAATGGTGTTTACATTACAGATGGAGCTGAGAGAGAGGGAAAAAAATAATAGTAATAATAATCATAATAAACACTGCTTTGCTACTCAGGGGAATTTGTCAAATGGCTCTTGGAGAGGCTTGGCACACTTTAATGAGTTTAAAGAAGAGGATTTACACCGAGCAAACTGACTCAATTGTTCCCATGCAACTGGTGAGGTGAAGAAGCCTTCAGAAGCAGGTGAGCAGAGCAGCCAGAGAGCCTGCAGCAGGAGAAAAAAATGGGAGGAAAAAAAAAAAAGAAAAAAAGAGTAATAATAACCAGAATGGGTATTAAAATCCAATAACTTTCATAGCAGTGGATATGTAGAATGGAACTGCAGCTCTGCAGGGTCCAGAAGCTATTCTAAATTAATGGCTTGGCTTTTCCAGTCCATTCAAACAAGCTCATTTCATGCAAGATAAATTGCAGGACCCTGCCACCCTCACTCCCTGAAGAGAGCTTTCTGCCATTCACTCTGTGTGTGTGAGGGGATGGACAGTTGGGTCTGCTGGCAGATATCCTGTGGCACAATGACCTGCTCTGGGGGGGATGAGGGGGCTGGGCTGCAAGGTCTGATTCACCCAGCACCAGCTGGAACATGAAGTAGCTGTCTAAGCAAAAAGAGAGAAAGGATCAAGAGCAAGCTGCCAGTACAGCCAGTTAAAAAACAGCCCCGTGGGGAATGAAAGAGACTTGCTGGAGAAGTCTCTTCTGCTAATGGGGAGGCTGCCTCAAGCCTTCTTTTGGGGGACAAAACACAAAGCTGCTTTGGGTAGCTGAGTCTAGTAGAGGAGAGGTGGCTTGAGGGCTGCTCTGATCACAGAGTTGCCAGGGTTGGAAGGGACCTCGAGGATCATCCAGTTCCAAACCCCCTGCCATGGACAGGGACACCTCACACCACAGCAGGTTGCTCACAGCCACATCCAGCCTGGCTGCAAAAACCTCCAGGGATGAGGCTTCCACCACCTCCCTGGGCAATCTGTTCCAGTGTCTTACCACCCTCATGGGGAAGAACTTCTTCCTGATGTCTAATCTCAATCTCCCCTCCTCTAGCTTGGATCCATTCCCCTTAGTCCTATCACTCCCTGACACCCCAAAAAGTCCTTCACCACCTGTCCTGTAGCCCCCTTCAGATATTGAAAGGCTACAATAAGGTCTCTTTGAAGCCTTCTCTTCCCCAGACTGCTCTTCATCTCATTACAAAAGAAATCAGGACAGCCCTCACCTACCAAAGATGAGAAATCCAGCAGCTGTAACCCTGAGACTCTTTTCCACTCTCTTTTCTGGTGCTGTTCAAATCAGCTCAATCAACCTCAGCAGCTCATTATTAGAGCTGAGAGCCTGGCCCCCTGCTTTGCTTCATTTCCCAAGGCTGGAGAGGCAACAGCAGCCAGCCAGTGGACTTCACCCCTAGGCAGGCTCTTGTCCCCCTTTCTTCCAGCACCATCTCTCTCTCACTCCTGTTTTTAGTCGGTTTTGTTGTTTTGTTTTGTTTTGTTTTTTTTTTTGTCACCCACTTGGGCCACTTAATTACCTTCTCTTTTCTTGTGGAAACAGCTGACATGTAATTATTTCCATGATTAACACTCTTGTGCAGCTAATTGTAATTATACCTTCTAATCACAGTTGTGAGCATCCATTACTCATCTTTGCTTCATTTGAATGGGGGTTTGGTTCTTTTTCTTTTTCTTTTTTTTTTTTTTTCCCCCATCTTTCTTTATCTGAGTGTTCTGGAAGCTGAAAATACAACACATGACAAACTAACCCAAACTTTCCAGACTCCTCTCTTTTAGTTTGGTTGGGATTTTTTTGTTTGGTTTTTATTTTTGTTGCTGTTTCTTTGGTTTGTTGGGGGATTTTTTTGTTGGTTTGGTTAGGTTTAGGATTTTTTGTTTTGTGTTCTGTGTTTTGTGTTGTGTTCTGTGTTTTGTGTTTTGTTCTGTTTTGTTTTGTGTTCTGTGTTTTGTTTTGTGTTGTGTTTTGTGTTTTGTTCTGTGTTTTGTGTTTTGTTCTGTGTTCTGTGTTTTGTTCTGTGTTCTGTGTTTTGTTCTGTGTTTTGTTCTGTGTTTTGTTCTGTGTTTGTTCTGTGTTCTGTGTTCTGTGTTCTGTGTTCTGTGTTCTGTGTTTTGTTTTGTGTTCTGTGTTTTGTTTTGTGTTCTGTGTTTTGTTTTGTTCTGTGTTTTGTTCTGTGTTCTGTGTTTTGTTCTGTGTTTTGTTCTGTTTTGTTCTGTGTTTTGTTCTGTGTTTTGTTCTGTGTTTTGTGTTCTGTGTTTTGTGTTTTGTTCTGTGTTTTGTGTTCTGTGTTTTGTGTTGTGTTCTGTGTTTTGTGTTTTGTGTTTTGTGTTCTGTGTTCTGTGTTTTGTATTCTGTGTTCTTTGTTTTGTGTTCTGTGTTTTGTTTTGTGTTCTGTGTTTTGTTTTGTGTTCTGTGTTTTGTTTTGTGTTCTGTGTTTTGTGTTCTGTGTTTTGTGTTCTGTGTTTTGTGTTCTGTGTTTTGTGTTCTGTTTTGTTTTGTGTTCTGTGTTTTGTGTTCTGTGTTTTGTGTTCTGTTTTGTGTTCTGTGTTTTGTGTTCTGTTTTGTGTTCTGTGTTTTGTGTTCTGTTTTGTTTTGTGTTCTGTGTTTTGTGTTCTGTTTTGTTTTGTGTTCTGTTTTGTTTTGTGTTCTGTTTTGTTTTGTGTTCTGTTTTGTTTTGTGTTCTGTGTTCTGTTCTGTTTTGTTTTGTGTTCTGTGTTCTGTTCTGTGTTTTGTTTTGTGTTCTGTGTTCTGTTTTGTGTTCTGTGTTTTGTTTTGTGTTTTGTTCTGTTTTGTTTTGTGTTCTGTGTTTTGTGTTCTGTGTTCTGTTGTGTTTTATTCTGTTGTGTTTTTCTTGCTGGGTTTATTTTTTTTTTGTGAGTGGGTTTTTCTGTTTGTTTGTTTGTTTTTTTTCTCCAGAGGGATTCATTGAGGCCACGATAATGACTAAAGGCCAGATCCTGGAGTGGTGTAAATCAAAGCAGCTGCACTGGTGTCAGCCCAGGGATGGTGATTTACAGCAGTTGAGATGTTGGATATTTTACCATGGAACTGGTGTCACCTAAAGAGATTTATCTGCCTCAGAGTCACTTGGTGATATAGTTTCCATGTATCCAGCAAGGCATATTTTATTTTTTCCCCCTTTCTTTTCTTTTTATATCTCTACTCTCTCCTAGATTTGGGGGATCCAAGAGAAGCCAAAGCATCCTGCCTACTTGCCAGGCTGTAGCTTATGCAGCATTTTGAAAGGCATTTCATTCCTACACCTCAGAAACACACAGGGCACTCATCCCCCCCCCATCTCCCTGATGCCAACTTCTGTGTGGTGGAGCTGCTCAGAGCTCAGAGTCAAAGCCACATACTTAGGAATCATAGAATCATCACAGAATTGTGAGGGTTGGAAGGGAGCTCAAGGCTCAGCCAGTCCCAACCCCCCTGCCATGGCCAGGGACACCTCACACCACAGCAGGTTGCTCACAGCCACCTCCAGCCTGGCTGCAAAAACCTCCAGGGATGAGGCTTCCACCACCTCCCTGGGCAACCTGTGCCAGTCTCTCACCACCCTCATGGGGAAGAATTTCTTCCTCACATCCAATCTCAATCTCCCCATTCCTAGTTTTGCTCCATTCCTCCCAGTCCTATCACTCCCTGACACCCTCAAAAGCCCCTTCCCAGAAAGAGCCATGGAGCTCTTCTTGCCCAAGGGGAGGCCATGGCTGGCCACAAGAAGCTCAGAGGTAAGGATCCAGCCTATAATCCAAGATCTCAAAAAAAGTTCCCTCCCCAGCTTTCTTGTGGCCCCCTTCAGACACTGGAGAGCCACAATAAACCTGCACAGAACACTGTGATTTTCAGCTCAGCTTCCCCTCTCCCCCCTCAGGATTTTGTAGGCTTGCTCTAACCCATGGACAGGTGACAAGAGATTTATTAATGGTAGGGGGTGCCCAGGAGCTTAGATTTGAGGCTCAATGGACCCAGCCTGTGGTGGGTGCTGCAGGAATACAAACTGACATCACGTGGAAGCCTGATGGGAAACTGTCAGTGTGGTTTCCTTGCTCCATCCTTCCCTGACTGCTCTGGGCAAGTGCTTTATGCTGTGCACTGGGCTGCAGGCTGGGCTTGTGCTGCTTGAGAAAAAAAAAAAAAACAAAACAACAAAAAACCAACAAAACAACCCAACCAAAAACTTCATTCCCCATTCCCAAAGAATTGGCTGAATGAATAAAGAGGTGAACTCCCAACCTGGAGATTACTGCTGCATTAATAAAGCAACTGTGAACGTATTGTCTCAGCTGCCTGAGCCAAGTAGGATTATTAAACCAGGTCCCTGATTTAATTAGAGTGCTTAAAACTCCTGCTAGAAAACAAAAATGCAGCTCTCAGCTAGAGCAGGAGCTCTGTGCAGGAAGGGTCACTGCAGAGGTCAGCTCTTCCCACGGTATATTCATGATTATTGAATCAAATGCTAAGGTGGCCACAGAAGAAGGGGAGGGAGGCAGAGATGTTTGTGCCTCTGCTGCAGCTCTGAGTGCTGCCCGAGGCCGGCAGACAATAGAGGTTGTGTCTGCCTGCCCAGCAGCTCCTGTGAGAGGGGCTGAGAGAACAGAGTCTGCCTTGGATTAAAGCAAATGCAAACACACCACAGCTGCCAGCCTCGGTGCAGAGCAAACAGAGGGGGCCAGGATGGAACAGGGCAACCAGCAGGGCAAGGGAGGTGATGCTCCTCCTCCACTCTGCTCTGGTGAGACCCCACTTGGAGTACTGCATCCAGTTCTGGAGCCTCTATCACAGGAAAGATCTGGAAGTGCTGGAAGGTGTCCAGAGAAGGGCCAGGAGGATGAGCAGAGGGCTGGAGCTGCTCTGCTCTGCAGACAGGAGAGAGTTGGGGTTGCTCAGTCTAGAGAGGAGAAGGCTCCGAGGTGACCTTCTTGTGGCCTTCCAGTGTCTGAAGGGGGCTACAAGAAAGCTGGGGAGGGACTTTTGAGGGTGTCAGGGAGTGATAGGACTGGGGGGAATGGAGCAAAACTAGAAGTGGGGAGATTCAGTTGGATGTGAGGAAGAAGTTCTTCCCCATGAGGGTGGTGAGAGACTGCCACAGGTTGCCTGACAACCTGAAATATTTGTAAGCATTTATGAACTCTCTCCTCAGCCTTTTCTTTTACAGACTAAAAAGCTCCAATTCTCACAGTCTTTCCTTGTCAGAGAGAGGTTCCAGTCCCCTCAGCACCTCTGTAGCCCAACTGATGGAGTTAAAGAAGTATCTACAGGGTTAGCTATGGGCAGATACAAGCTAGCTCCAGGCCAGAAGGGGAGGATCAGTTCTAGAGCAAAGCTGAGCCCATGATAACATGCCCAGGCTCTCAGGAGGTTTCTTAGCCTGGTGCTGGCACTACACTATCACCTCTGCATGGCTTCCACTCCAAGCTTGGCTCACATCCAGCTGGCCCTGAGCATGGGCAGAGCACACTGACAGCTGCAGACCGACCTGAGAGCTCTGCAGCAGGCAGAGCTGTGCTGCCCTTGCCCCACACAGCTTTGGCTTTCACCAACTGCACGCTTCCCTTATGCTGGCAGTGCTCTAAAAACACTTACCTCACACTCAGGAGCCAGGTACCAACCACCAGGGCTCCTCATTTGGGGAGTCTGATGCTACCCCACACCGAGAAGTTAAGTTAATTTAAAGCAGGTTGATAGGAGCAGAGCCTGGGTGGGCTCATGCAGCCCTGCAGGGCTGTGTCTGCTCTCATTACTGACAAAATGCTGCTTGCTCATGCTTCAAACTGAGCAGCTGGGGCTCTGCTGTGATGCTGTACTGCACCCCAGGGCTGGAGGTCTCCCAGGCTGCAGGGAGGTTGCCCTGAGCTGGGCAGTCTGAACCTTCCTCTTCCATTCCCAGTAGTTTGTCTCTGCCAGCTGCACTCTAACAACCCTCTCTGCAGCACTGCCAGCTCGTTTCACAAACTGACTCTGCTAACTACACCCAGAAATGGCCTTTTCATTGAGGCCAAGGGTTCCATTTACTCCTGAAATGTTACTTGGAAGAGGCAACTGTACATTTAATTAAGCATCATGTTATGCTAGGCATGAAGGATGCAGCAGCTGGGCCATTTCAGGAGACCTGGCACTGGAGTGCCAGGCACAGTGCTGGTGGCTGTTCAGGTTAGATGAGGTTCTGGCTCCCTGGGAAGGAGCTGTTTGTAGCTTTCTGCAAGGTGCCTCCTCTGGTCTCTCTAATATTGTTTGTTCTTGGGACCCAGGAGAGCTTTTCCCAATTTGCCACTGAGTTCATACACAACATCCACAGTCCTGTCCCTCCAGGTGTCCCCAGCTCCATCTGCCCAGTGAGGAAAATGGCAAAGGCTCTGCCTTTTGGGAATCACAGGGTGGCTTGGGTTGGAAGGGACCCCAAAGTTCACCTAGTTCCAAACCCTGCCATGGGCAAGGACTCCTCCTGCTACACCAGGTTGCTCTTCCAGGCTTGGAGTCTCCACAATTTCTCTGGGCAACCTGTTCCAGTGCCTCACCACCCTCATAGTGAAGAATCTCCTCCTAATGTCTCCTCTAAACCCATCTTCTTCCAGTCTGGAGAGGTTGCTTGTCCTGTCACCCCTCTCCAGCTCTCCTGCAGCCCCTTTCAAACACTGGAGAGCTGCTGTACAATACCCTCTTCACTTTCCAACCTTTCAGCCACTGAAGCTAAGCAATGGAAGCAGGACTCTTGTGCTGGTTGCAAGGAGGGACTACACAGCAACAAATGCTTCTGACAGTGACCTGAGAGGGAAGCCAGCCCTGCTGCATGCTAATACAAGACCCACTGCTGTGCAGAGGCTGGCTTAGGCCATCATCAGGACTCTAATTGCCTCCTGCACCGAGTGTTTGAAGAGAAGACAGAGCCCAGAGTGTGCATCCACCACGAGGCAGCAGCTGATCTTCCTGCATGACAGCAATGAGAAATGAAAACAAGTGGAGGTGTTTGGCTTATCAACTCTGCACCCAGGGCTGTGTGCACAGGAGTTCTCATTCACCAAGGGATGGATTATTAAACTGATATGCTGGGATCCTCCTCACTCCAAGCTGCCTCTGCTCCTGAGCTACGTTTGGCTGTGAATTGCTCACGAGCGGAATTTGTCTCCTGGCTCCTGCTTTGAAACCAGACGTGGGAGAGAGCAAGGTGATGGAAATGTTCCTCTCTACAGAAGTATTTCCTTGTATCCATTCAGCTTCTAAGGTTAATGGGCAGGCAGAGGACAGAACTGCAGTTAAGAAGGAATAAAACACAGGAACTTTGCAGAAAAAAGCTCTAGGGAACAAGAGGGAGCAGGGAGGGAGGGCTGAGATAGATAGTTCTGGCTGACATAATGAAGAGAGAAAGGCAACTTGGAGCTGACAGGGAGGGAGAACAAATAGGGAGAGCTCCCACAACAAAAGAGAATTGCAGATTTGGTTATTGCAGCCCTGTTTGCCCATTTACTAGCAGAGAAAGTCTGAACCTCTGCCTCCGAGTGGGAATGAAGACGGACAGGGATGCGTGCTGGCAGGCAGCCTCTCGCTGAGGGCATCCCTGCGCACTGCTGGACTCCAGGAGCCCTGAGTTGGCTCTTAATTGGAGGAAAAGACAGCAATTCACACATCCTGCTGGTGCTCCAGGTCACCCTGAGAAAGCCAGCAGCTGGTGCTCTGGGGCTGGGCTGCTGGAAGATTAGCCATGCCACTCTTCATTTATTAAGACAGCAAGAGCTGGGCCCTAGCACAGCAACTGCTGCCACTGCATTTAGGAGAGGAGAGAGGGAGAGAGGAGCTGCAATGTGTGTGGCTGGCATTCATCCTCCCGTGTGCATGAGAGGCATTCATCTCAGCAAAGTTTTGAAGCAGGCCTTTAACTTTAACTAGCAGAGAAAAAAAGAGAGAGAGCCATCAGCAGGAGTCCTTTCTGTATTTATTCACAGCGTCCCAGGGCTTTTATTTATTGATCTATTTATCTATTGATTTATGAATCCTTTTATTTAGTTATTTTTTTTTGTTCACCCATTTATTTATTTATTAATCCCTCCACCTATTTATTTATTTATTCATCCGCTTATTTATTTATTCATCCATTTATTTATTCATTCACCCATTTATTTATTTATTAATCCAACCATTTATTTATTTATTTAACCACCCACCCCTTTATTTATTTAACCACCCACGCATTTATTTCTTTATTTACTCATCCATCCCTTTATTTATTTATCTGTTCATCCTCCCCTTTATTTATTTAACCACCCACCCATTTGTTTATTTATTTAACCACCCCCCGTTTATTTATTTATTTATTTGTCCCTTTAGTTCATTATTTATTCACCCACCCATTTATTTATTTCTTTAAGCACCCAGCCTTTGATTGATTTATTTATTCATCTATCCATTTATTCATTTATTTAACCACCCATTTCTTTATTAATTCATTTTTTTCACACATCCACTTGTTTATTTAACCACCCATTTATTTATCCACCCACTTATTTATCTATTTCTTCACCCTTTTTTTTGCTTCTTTTTTTATCCACCCACCCCTTTTTATTTAAATTCATTCATCCATTTATCTATTTATTCCCCCTTTTTTTTGCTTCTTTTTTATCCACCCACCCATTCATTTATTTATTTATTCCCCCTTTTGCTTTGCTTCTTTATTTATCCATCCACCCATTTATTTATCTATTCATTCACCCATTTATTTATCTATTTATTCCCCCCCCCTTTTTTTGCTGCTTCATTTATCCACCCACCCATTTATTTTTTAATTTATTAATCCCTTTCTTTATCTATTTATTCCCCCATTTAATTCTTCTTTTATTCATTCCTTCATTCCTTCCTTTGTTCATTTATTTTACTTATTCTTCTTTTAAAGCTGTCACAACAATAAAATGTCTCAAAAGCTTCTCAGAGAGCAAGGGACAACGTGTTGGTGGTCCCTACCTCTGAGATGTTTCTTCTGTACATTAGAAGTGCAGGTAAGGAGCAGCACAGATGGGGTCATGGATCACACAGGATCACAAAGGATCACACAGGATCACAAAGGATCACACAGGATCACACAGGATATTAGTGGTTGGAAGGGACCTTCAGAGATCATCAAGTCACAGAATCACAGAATCAATCAGGTTGGAAAAGACCTCAAGGATCATCAAAGTCCAACCTGGCACCCAAGACCTCCTGACAACTAAACCCTGGCTCCAAGTGCCACGTCCAATCCCCTCTTGAACACCTCCAGGGATGGGGACTCCACCACCTCCCTGGGCAGCACATTCCATGGCCAATGACTCTTTCTGGGAAGAACTTTCTCCTCAGCTGGAGCCTAAACTTCCCCTGGCACAGCTTGAGACTGTGTCCTCTTGTTCTGGTGCTGGTTGCCTGGGAGAAGAGCCCAACCCCCACCTGGCTACAACCTCCCTTCAGGTGGTTGTAGACAGCAATGAGGTCTGCCCTGAGCCTCCTCTTCTCCAGGCTGAACACCCCCAGCTCCCTTAGCCTCTCCTCATAGGGCTTGTGCTCAAGGCCTCTCCCCAGCCTCATTGCCCTTCTCTGGACACCTTCAAGTATCTCAATGTCCTTCTTAAATCGAGGAGCCAGAGCAGGACCACAGAATCCAGTGCAGGTCGCACAGGAACACATCCAGATGGGGCTTGAATGTCTCCAGAGAAGGAGACTCCACAACCTCTCTGGGCAGCCTGTTGCAGAGAGGTACAGTGAGGATGAGCACCTTGAGAACTGTTGGTGCTGCTCCTCCACTCCTTCCCCCCAGGCTCTCTCTGCACCAGAGATGCTTCCTTGGTGACGCTAAGCATCGGAAGCATCTTCCCCAAAAACTTCAGGTTGAACTAAGAGCCTTATCCTTAATCCCTCAACTCGAGTGTATTGATAAGGAAATACCAATTAAGATTCATATTCCCATGCTGGACCTGTAGCCAGAGACTAAGGAGATTATGTGATCATTCTAATTTCACACCCAGGCATGTTAAATAGTTTGGACTTTATCTCCTTCAAACAGGGATGGTCTGTGAGCTCCAGGGTCCTTTTGGCCTATTTGTTGCTACCACTGCAGACGTCCCCTGACCTTCAATCATGACAACCTGGTGGCCTCTCTGTATCTTCCAAAGAAAGATTTCTACAAGAGAAACAGAGGCAGCATGCATTAGCAATCTGACTATCCCACTACCAAAGTGCTTCACCCAACTCCTCAAGCCAGCTCCAAGCATGGATGAGCAGCTGCCAGCTGCAGGAGGCAAGAATCACAGAATCATCACAGACTTGTCAGGGTTGGAAGGGACCCCAAAGAGAACCACAGAATCATCACAGACTTGTCAGGGTTGGAAGGGACCCCAAAGAGAACCACAGAATCATCACAGACTTGTCAGGCTTGGAAGGGACCCCAAAGAGAACCACAGAATCATCAGAGACTTGTCAGGGTTGGAAAGGACCCCAAAGAGAACCACAGAATCATCACAGACTTGTCAGGGTTGGAAGGGACCCCAAAGAGAACCACAGAATCATCACAGACTTGTCAGGGTTGGAAGGGACCCCAAAGAGAACCACAGAATCATCACAGACTTGTCAGGGTTGGAAGGGACCCCAAAGAGAACCACAGAATCATCACAGACTTGTCAGGGTTGGAAGGGACCCCAAAGAGAACCACAGAATCATCACAGACTTGTCAGGCTTGGAAGGGACCCCAAAGAGAACCACAGAATCATCACAGACTTGTCAGGGTTGGAAGGGACCCCAAAGAGAACCACAGAATCATCACAGACTTGTCAGGGTTGGAAGGGACCCCAAAGAGAACCACAGAATCATCACAGACTTGTCGGGGTTGCAAGGGACCCCAAAGATCATCCAGTTCCAACCTCCCCTGCCATGGGCAGGGACACCTCACACTAGATCAGGTGAAGAGAAGTTGATTCTTGCTAAGGTAGCAGGGGGCAAAGAAAGGTTTTCATACACCTGAACCTGCCAGACACACCTGAAATCAAACAGGAGCAGCAGGACATATTGTAAGGAGAGCTCCAGCATCACAGAATATTAGGGCTTGGAAAGGACTTCCAGAGAGCCTCAAGTCCAACCTCCCTGCCAAAGCAGGAAGGGCTTTCAGCTGCAGGATTTTCTCAGCTTTGCTACTAATTTATGTCAAGTGAAATGGCAAATGTGGCTTAGAGGAAGTTTTCTTAGCAGTTACCTCTAACAGCCTGGGCAAACAGGGGCTGAGCTGGGAAATCTCCCAAAGCCTGATCAGTTTTCCTTGTGGGATGGAGGTAAACCTGGTGGGGATATGGAAACTCCAACAGCCTGGCTCACAGTGCTGCTGACACTGGCTGGGCAGAGGGATGGGATGAGCCTTGTGCTGTTGATTGCTTTCGTGCATCTCTATTAGGCACCCAAAAGCTGGATGCAAAGGTAACCAATGCACCAACACCATCTTGTTCCTGCTGCTCTGATATCTTCCATCCCTCTTCCTTTTTTCCATGTACCCATTAGCCTGTGTGGCTGCACTAGGTGTGAAGAGACCTCCCTTCTTCAGCAGAGGGCTCCCACTGAAGCCATTAAGGCTGTGTGTGAATGCCCAGAGCTGCTGCAGAGCTCCTTTCTGGACAGAGGCCTCGGGCTGCAAGCTGCTCAGGCTGCAGCTGCCTCCCTGCACTGCTGCCTGCTGCACTCAGGAGAATCAGGCTCCCAGGCACGCTTGGCACTAATGGAATATGAAAAGCAGTCATAAAAAATAACAGCTCCAGGCTCTACAGATGTGAGAAAACTGACTCCAGCTTGGGTTATTGCACAGCATTATTTTTACAGGAGCAAAAAAAAAAAAAAAAAAAAAAAGAAAAGCAAGCAGGAGGTGTTTTGTGAGCAAGCAAGCAGCCAGTTGCTGGCTGCAGAACCTTGCAGCCTCAGCAGCTCGAGTCCAGGCTTTGCAGAAAGGGATGAAGCAACCATTTCCATTTCATTTCTGAGGACTCCAAACTAATTACCTCTTCATTCTTCTTCCAGCCCTTCACAGCCAAGGGAGAGAAAGCAGGAGAGGACATTTGGGCTCTTTAGACCTTGCAATATTTATCACCTGAAGTCTGGTTCCCAACACAGCACAGGGCTGAGATGAAACCAGCCAGGGAGAGTGGGACAGGCACTGGGAGCATCATTCTGCAGAGAGCCCTGAAGGGAACAAAACCATTTCATTCCTGCAGAGCTCAATCACTGACTCAATGCCAGGAGTTTTTCTTGTTTTATATTTTTTTGTTTTAAGAAGGGCTCAGAAGAAGGAGAGAGCAGCAGGAGAAAGATGGAAGAAAAGAAGAAAAAAAAAAACAAACAAGAAAAAGTGGGATGAGGGGGAAAGAATAAGGGAAAGGTGGTGAAAAAAAAAGAGTAAGTGAAGGATTAAAGGAAAAGAAACCAAACAGGAGGGGATTAGGATTCAGGCCAGCATTGTCTGCAGCCTTCCAAACCATATGAGATATCTAAGGAAAAGGCAGGCAGCACATCTGAGTGAAAATTACAGGTGGCTGAATTAATTAGCTCCAAATCCCAACACCCCCAAACATCAGGCACTGGGATTAAGGACTCAAAGCTAGTTTGCTGCTGAATCCCAAACCTCAGCCATTATTTGGCTTCAGATTGGAAGTGTTGCAGATGGGTTCGTTTAGGGAAGGAGGGAGATGTCTTTGCCCATTCTCCCTCCAGCTGAAGCAGAGAGGAACCTTTCTCTTTGCTTCCTAACATGATATTAAAAGCACTGCAGAATTCCCTACCCTTGTCTCTGCTTGAATCCCATTGATCTTAACAAGCTTCCAGCTCTCTTCAAATACCCTGCTGCTCCGAGATGGGTGGGGAGAGATTCACTGCAAGGCAAGGAGGGATTTGCCTCTTTCTATCCTCACAGATTCATGGAATGGGTTGGGTTGGAAGGGACCTTCAAGATCATCCAGCTCCAACACCCTGCCATGGGCAGGGACACCTCCCACCAGCCCAGCTTGCTCAAAGCATCATCCAGACTGGTCCTGAACACCTCCAGGAAGGAGGCATCCACAGCCTCCCTGGGCAACCTGTTCCAGTCTCTCCCCACCCTCACTGGCAAGAATTTCTTCCTCCTCTCCACTCTCAATCTCCCCTCTTCTAGCTCAAAGCCATCCCCTCTCATCCTATCACTACAAGCTCTTCTGTGCAAGAAATTTACTGTCCTTAAGTGCTGCAAAAGTCCTATTGTGGGACTAAACAAAGGGACTCAGTGACAAGTGGCATCTGATTTCCCCCTGAAGGCCTGCCAGCTTCTCTTGATTTCAAGGCAAAGCCCCTAAAAGCTCATCACTAATCAAGTGAAGCCAGATTCAGAGAGGTTAATCAAAACAGTTGAGAGGCATCAGAACTATGATCATTTCCTGGTGCCACCATCCATTCCCTGATCCATCTGTGATTCAGCTCTGCCTGTAACAGAGGAATAACCTTTGTTTGGCTACTGGCAGCAGGGGGTGAATAAAGCATTCACACTGCTGAGGTGCTCAGACATCCTCATCTAAGTGGGGGGAGAACCTGTACAGGTTGAAAAGTTCATGAATCTTGCAAAGAACAGAACCTGCACCTCCTGCTCAATCAGCTGAGTATCATCTACCAGCACCACCATGGGCAGCTCTCATTATCTGCTGGCAAAGGAGGGGTGGAAGCCTGACTGGCAGGGCACCTGCTTCACCTGGATGGTGCCAAACAAGCTGGGAAGTTCATCACAGCCTGTGTACTGCATCCAGGAGTAGTACACAGGGAGACAATTAGTGTTCATGTGGCTTCCCTGCTGGATGGGATCAGAGACCTGGAAGATATTTGGGTTTGTGACAGCATTTGTGCCCATCAGGACTGAAAACAGCCAGGGCCATGATGCTCACTTCAGAAAGGGTTTTGCTGGACAGAAAGCTTGACAAAGCTTCAGGAAGAAGGGAAAAAGAAAAGGCAGGTTTGGAACACTGAGTGGCAAATAATGATTGGCCATGGATCCCTCTCTTTGTCATTCTGTTGTTTCCCAGGGCTCTGCCAAACACCACCTCTGCCAGAGCTCACCAGGTATCTGCTTCCACAGAGGAGGTCAGCTCCCCATCTCCAATGGCCCCAGTGCTACCTGAACCCAGGAGCTGCTCATCAGCTCTGCATTTAGAGACCATGAGGGAGCTCAGCAGCTTGTAATAAACCTTTACTGCTTTTCTCTTCTGCCCTGAGCACACATCCATGGCACACAGAGAGCTGCCAGTGGCAATGGGCAGAGCTTGCTGGAAAGTGGAGCTCTGCTCTTCTGCAGATGAGAGTCTGTGCACCATAGTGACTGTCTCATAGCTTCACTCAGGTCCCTGAGCATCCACACCAGTTGCTGTATCCTCTTGGCAACCACCACAAGAAGAGACAATCCTGAATAGATCTCTTCAGGTTATGTGGAGAGGCATGAAGGAGACCTCTAGTATCAGTGATAGGAAATGACCTGAGATTGTGCCAGGGGAGGTTTAGGCTGGACATGAGGAAAAATTTCTTTGCTGTAAAATTGGTCAGGGACTGGAACAGGCTGCCCAGGGAGGTGGTGGAGTCCCCATCCCTGGAGGTGTTCCAGAAACCTGTGGCCATGGCACTTGGGGCCGTGGTTTAGTGGCCATGGTGGGGTTGATGCTTGGACTGGATGAGCTTAGAGGTCTCTTCCAACTGAAATAATTCTGTGACTCTGTGAAAATCCTGAGTGAGGCTGGGAGAAGGGTTTTGCATTCCAAGGTATTTCCAAGAGATGGTTGGTGCACACCACAAAGCTAAGCACCAGAGAATTTTCTTCAGCTGCATTCATAAACCCACTGAGCAAAGAGACTTTCAGAGACCACATCTCCATCCTCCCCCAGCCTTTGGCAGGTGCCAGGTGAGCTTCTAGACAGAACTTACTGCATCAACAGTACTTGAACCAGCCTCCTATTTCCTGCCAGGGTGAATGAGGGTGGAGATTCTCTGGTGTGTCAATCCCCATTAGCAGTGATGAGGCCAGCAGCAGTCTTTGGCAGGGAGCTGTGAGCAGGAGCTGACCTGAAATGACTGCAGAGGAGAGGAGGAAGGCAGAGACTGTGGGATGGAGCTCAGCCAGCTCTCCTACTGCAACTTTCTGAATCAATGTTTGGGAAGTTCTGCTCTCAGCTTGTGTTGCTGCTTGCTGAAACTGGCAGCTGGGGCAAGAAGATGCTGCTCTCACCTCCCCCTCCTGTGGGATAATGAGCTTCCATCCTCCCTTCTCAAAGCAAATGGCACTTCCATTGCAATTCATGGCAGTTGGATGTCTTTGCTAATACCACCCTAGCAGGGGGCTCCAGATGGTGCCCTTGCAAGGCCTCTTCTGTGTTCAGGAGCAAATCTTTGGGTTAAGAAGAAATTCTGGGAGAGAGAAGGGTGTCAGGAAAGGGCCGTGGCTCCTCTGACAACAATCAAGTCCAAGGGCAGAGCTGCTCCTCGTGGGCAGGGTTAAGCTGAGATCACAGCTGAGAAGGTTGGCAGGGAGGTGTTTGTTCTTATCTCTGCAGCATGCAGCACCACACAAGGTACTGTGCTGAGCAGGTGCCTGCTTTAGCAAACTGCCTGAAGTTCTACCTGCCACAGAAGCCCTGAGTACAACCAGTGCTGCAGATGGCTAAACACAAGCTGGATCCAAAGGCCACTGCAGATCTTGCCCAAATCAATTAGGTTCCTTATGAATACATCAGCGTGGCATGAAGCTGAAGGCTTCTGCTGCTGGGACAGAGACTTTCTCCTGTCCCTGGGTGCACTTGATAGGAGGTTGTATCACAGAAGTGTTGTGGGGAGTTAGTTGCCCCATCCATATCTTTTAGTCCATGATTCCTGCTCTCCCTGCATCTCTGCCTGGGCAGACGCTGCTCCCAAATCACTCTGAGAGAAAAATATGGAAGAAGTCCCCAAGTGGGACAGTTGCCATCAGGGGGAAGTAGTTCAATTAGTTCCATGGAACCCTTATCCACCTGGTGCTGAGAGCACTGAGAGCCAGGAGCATATCCCTGTGTCTGTCCTTGTCCCTGTGTCTGTCTAGCTCTCATCTGTCTCTGTTGCCTTCATTAAGGGGACAGCAGGTGGCAGGGTGGATGATGGATGGGCAGAGGATGAGCTGGAATAGGGTCTGCTCATCATCCATTCGTGCACCAGAGCAAGATAGATGGTGGTGAGGAGCTTTCAATTTATCCAAAGGCTGAGTCAGAAGGGCCATAGAAGATGTCCTGCAAGAGCTCTTCTCAGAGAGCTGGGAGCACTAATTTGCAGCCACTGCTGGGCAAAGCACTGCAGAGGGCAGGAGCATGCAATGCTGATCTCACCTGAACTACACCTCAGGCTTGGAGATCTTGGATTATAGGCTGGATCCTTACCTCTGAGCTTCTTGTGGCTAGCCATGGCCCCCCTTTGAGCAAGAAGAGCTCCATGGCTTTTTTTGGGAAGGGGCTTTTTAGGGTATCAGGGAGTGATAGGACTGGGGGGAATGGAGCAAAACTAGAAATGGGGAGATTGAGATTGGATGTTAGGAAGTTCTTCCCCATGAGGGTGGTGAGAGACTGGCACAGGTTGCCCAGGGAGGTGGTGGAAGCCTCATCCCTGGAGGTCTTTGCAGCCAGGCTGGAGGTGGCTGTGAGCAACCTGCTGTGGTGTGAGGTGTCCCTGCCCATGGCAGAGGGGTTGGAACTGGCTGAGCCTTGAGCTCCCTTCCAACCCTGACAATTCTCTGATTCTGTGATTCTGAAGGGGTGCAGGAGGGAATGCTCATGGTAGGCTATTTCCTGCAGCAAGAACTGGATGTTTCTCTTACTGACAGCTGCAGCTACAGACTCTGGCCCTAACCCTTGTACTAGAGAGCTGTGCAGGTGTAGATTAAAAAATAAAGAGCCCTGAGGTACAGCCAGGTTAAGAGAAGGCTACATGAGCAGAAAATGTGTGGGTCAAGCAGGTGAGTAAAGGTAACCCTGTGCCTTGCTTCAGCCTTACAAAATAGCCCAAGGAATGCAGCCTTGCCTCTGAAGGAGCAGAAAAAGGAACCTGGGTCTTCTGTGAGGCTTTGCTGACAGCAGCAGCAGAAAAGCAAATAGAGGCAATGATGAGAAAGGAATAAATCCTGAGCAGAGCCTGCACCAAACCATTTTCTGTTAGTTATTAGTTATTCAAAACCTGCCCCTACCTCTGCAGCTTTCCTCCACCTTCTCACACAATCAGAGACCTCATTCCATCCCCACCTGCTCCTATTCTTCCCCTGCAGTACACAGGCAGCAAATTCAATCTGTGCAGCTTTTGTCATTCCCTCTGAGTTCCACTCCCTCCTTTGTAAAGGCTTTTGCAGTGTACCCTCCACAATGCATCCTGTTTACTGAGAAAGAAAGCTCCACCTCAGCACTTTTCCTTTTTTTCCCCATGGGAGGAAAATGGGACTGAAATAAAAAAAAAAAAACACACCTCTCCCAAAACCAACCCCAACAACTTTTGAAAGCATTTCAGATTGTGACTTCTGCAAATTAGAAGAGAGGCTCTTCTTCCCTAGATGGAGCACAGGTGATTACACTGTGAGGCAAGAGCTATTTCTCTGCCTTTTACCTTTTAAAACACATGAAGGTAGGCTTCCTTGTGGTGAGGAGGCTTCAGCAGCTTCTGCCTGCTCTTTGCTTCATCTTTGTTTTCATACCAGTTCAGTAAAATTCTGTGAAGGCCTCGGAGGTTGATTTTGGTTTTATCCACCAAAGTCTGCAAAATTTTTCCTGCATCGCCTCCAGGCCTCAGTTGCTATTCAGCTGTTGGCTATTTGCAGACTCACAGAGTCTGGCAGGGGTTGGAAGGGACCTCTGGAGAGCATCCAGGACAACCCTCCTGCCACAGCAGCATCAGCCAGGGCAGGTCACACAGGAACACACCCAGATGGGGCTTGGAAGTCTCCAGAGAAGGAGACTCCACAACTTCTCTGGGCAGCCTGCTCCAGGGCTCTGCCACCCTCACACCAGAGAAGTTTTTCTTCCTGTTGAGGTGGAACTTCTGGGTTCCAGTTTGTGTCCATTGCCTCTTGTCCTATCACAGGACACCACTGAAAGGAGCCTGGCCCCTGCTTCTTGACATCCATCCCTCAGAGATTTATAACCATTAATGAGATCTCCTCTTAGTCTTCTCTTCTCCAGACTAACCAGCCCCAGGGTCTCAGCCTTTCCTCATCACACATGTTCTAGTCCCTTCATCATCCTCATAGCCTCCTTTGGACTCTCTCTATGTCCCTCTCAAACTGGGGAGCCCAGCACTGGCCACAACACTCATCCCACCTGGGTGCAGCACCTGAGATGAGTGCAGTGCTCCTGTACCAGTGCCCATGCAGGGGAAAAACCTCACAGCAGCAGGGCCCCTTGGTGCCAACAGCAAACTGCTCCCAGCCCTAAGCCAGCTTTGCCAGCTAGGGTGGTGTTGATGCTTCAGACCTTGCTTAATCATTTCCCTGTGCAGGAAGACACTCCATGAATTAATTGCCAATATGTTGCCCCTCTGATGCTGTTTGTTCCATCAGGATTGAGAGGAGACATATGCCAGATAAACAGCAAATTAATATAGGAAAAACTGGATGGCTGGACATATGGAATCACAGACAAATGGAGACAGATGGACAGACCAGATCTATCTGGCAGATGCCTGTGTGTCTCACCTCTCTGCATTTGCCCCTGACTCAAAGCTGAGGATGTGCACCTCAAGCTGAGACTGAGCAAAGGGATTGCCCTGGGGAGAGCAGAGCACTGAGATGGTCTCCTGGCTGAATGATCAGTTGGGTGAAGAGGGAAGAAATGCTCTTCCCAACCCTCTCAAAACTGCTCTGGGCTTGGGGTCCCTGCTGCCTTAGCCCTGCCTTGGGCAAGGAGGTCATTGTGTTGAATTTACTGTGTCCTGTTCTGGGCTCCTCAGTTTAAGAAGGACATTGAGATACTGGAATGTGTCCAGAGAAGGGCAGTGAGGATGAGGAGGGGTCTGGAGCACAAGGCTGGGGAGGGGTCTCAAGCACAGCCCTATGAGGAGAGGCTGAGGGAGCTGGGGGTGTTCAGCCTGGAGAAGAGGAGGCTCAGGGCAGACCTCATTGCTGTCTGCAACTACCTGAAGGGAGGTTGTAGCCAGGTGGGGGTTGGGCTCTGCTCCCAGGCAACCAGCACCAGAACAAGAGGACACAGTCTCAAGCTGTGCCTGGGGAAGTTTAGGCTCCAGCTGAGGGGAAAGTTCTTCCCAGAAAGAGTCATTGGCCATGGAATGTGCTGCCCAGGGAGGTGGTGGAGTCACCATCCCTGGAGGTGTTCAACAAAAGCTTGGCTGTGGCACTTGGAGCCAGGGTTTAGTTGTCAGGAGGGGTTAGGTATTAGGTACTAGGTTGGACTTGATGATCTCTGGTTGATTCTGTGATGATTGTGTGGATTCAGCCCTTCCCACTCTCCCAGGCTCAGCTCTTTGCACTTGCCCTTCCATTTGCATTAGCAGAGTACTGCACCATATTTTTTCTCCTCCCTTAGCTCACCCTTTGTCACTCCATATGTGATTGGAGGAGCTATCTACCAGCAGCATATGTGTTGAATCAACTTTACTACTTCCACAGACTATAAGTAAGAGAAATGTTCTGGGCAGGGAATAATTATCATTTTAATTACACGAGAGGAGATAGTTAGACTGCCAGAGGGTAAAAGAAGATCTGTGGCTCAGTGCACTGCTGGGCTGGGTAGCAGCTGCCAGGAGGTGAACCTTCTCTCTATGGACTAAAGGAGGAGACCTCTGAAAATGCTTCCCAACCCATAGAATTCTGGCTTTAGCAAGAGAGGCAATGGCTGAAAGCATCCTTGGCCCATGGCAGCTGGAGGTTCTGAACCATATTCCCCTGGGACAGATTTCTAAGCCTACACAAAGCATCAGGAATTAGGAATTTACATCTAAGTGACTTTTAACAACAGGAAAAAAAAAAAAAAACAACCTCCTCTGGAGAGGTCACAGCACTGTCAAGACAGCAATCTGCCTCAGGCATGATAAGGACAGGGCAGAGGAGGTGGAGGCAGCACAGAGCTCATCTAAGCTTCTCCTGTATCAAAGGCATAGCTCCAAATCCAAAAGTGTGCTTTAATTTATGGAATAACTTGAAAGTTTGAGCTTAGATTTCTTTCTGTTTGCTCCAGGGTATAGGCAAGGCACATCTCCCACTCCCCCCTCCCCACCTCCTAACTTTAAATCTACAAGGGTTAGAAACAAAAGGAAGGAGTGCACAGTGCTGAGGTGATCACATCTCTGCAACAAATTCAGCCTTAAGAACAAGCAGTAAATATTGAAAGACTTGTGCTGATAGAATCACAGATCCTGGCAACATTACAAATCCCTCTGGAGACTCTGAATATCTCCTGCCCATCCTTAAAAGCTGGCAATGGAAGAAGTATTTGCTCAGTAAATTGTACACAGCTTTCTCTTCCTGCTGGTGAGAGACTGGTTGCAGGGCTGCCTCCTAACCAGAAGGCTGAAGTGACTTAAAGACAAGAATGAAAAGCAAAAGGCAGGTGTCACTCACTATCACAGACAGCCTCAGGCTCCTCTGGAAGCCCCAACAGGATAATGAAGGACTCTGGATTTTGCAACAGGCTTGCAGGACCTCTTCTCCCAGCTCCAGGCTCCCCACACACACCCCCATTGCCACATCTCAAACTTTGCAGCAGGAGCTGTCAGGCCCAGGAATTCTTCCTGCTGAAGGGGTTGCAAAATGTTTAGCCTGGAGAAGAGGAGGCTCAGGGCAGACCTCATTGCTGTCTACAACTACCTGAAGGGAGGTTGTTGCCAGGTGGGGGTTGGGCTCTTCTCCCAGGCAACCAGCACCAGAACAAGAGGACACAGCCTCATGATGTGCCAGGGAAAGTTTAGGCTCCAGCTGAGGGGAAAGTTCTTCCCAGAAAGAGTCATTGGCCACTGGAATGTGCTGCCCAGGGAGGTGGTGGAGTCCCCATCCCTGGAGGTGTTCAAAAACAGCTTGGCTGTGGCACTTGGAGCCAGGGTTTAGTTGTCAGGAGGTGTTGGGTACTAGGTTGGACTTGATGATCTCTGAGGTCTTTTCCAACCTGATTGTTTCTGTGTGATTCTGTGAAAACTGATGTGAGTCATTCTGAGCCTCCATGAGCAGCTGGTGGCTACAAAAAAAAAAAAAAAAAAATCAAAGCTCCACCAGGTAAAGCAACCAGAGCATCCCTTTACCTCTTGATTGGGCTGGATAACCTCTGGACTTCACTGGCTCTGCTCCTGGACTGCCAAGGGAGCAGCCAAGGCATGGATTGCATTGCATTAGCTCATCTGCAAACACTCTGGGTCCCTTCTTGGGGCCCTTCTCATTTGTTTGCATTTACACTGCCACAGAGAAACTGCTCCAGTAAGGAAAGGAAAAAGGATGCAGGCACTAAAGAAAAAAAAAATAAACAAAAGCTACCATTTGTTTCAGCTTTGCTTGGGGATTGTTCACTGTATTTAATGAGCAGGTTTCCTTTCACTCCCAAGTTCTGAAAGAGATTTAAAACAAACTTTTAAAGATCAGTTGTAGGATTACCTCAGCCACCTCCTTGTCTCCTTTGGAGCAGTGCAATCATCAAAGCAAGAAGGCTAATGAGGACTGAATTATGCTCCTGGGGCCAGTTTCATTAGAGTCATCTCTTCTGACACAGGCATACAGCACCTCAGATTTGAAGCAGATGATCATGGTTTGCATTTTAGCTTGAAATATGCTTGGTTTGGTCCAGCACTACCAATATTTCACATCAGTATTCTCTGCAGGGCTAAGTCACAAATATGCATCAGACTATTATTCAAGCAAGGAGGGTTGTTGGGGTTTGTGGGGTTTTTTTAATCCTTCCTAGCTCTTCTGTTGCACATCAGTGCTGACCCAAGGCAGCCCAGCTCTGCATGTACCTTATGCCATGGCATTTATTACAGCAGTGCCTACAGGCACAACAAGAAACCCATCCTAAGAAGACAAAGGGAACTGACAGACCTTGCCTCCCAATGTTTGCCTCAACAGAATCCACTGCTGCAAACCTCTTCTTATTTCTCAGCCTCTTCCCAAGCCAGGCACAAGCATATGTTTGGAAGCACCCAGGGTATAGGATTTATTAAGGTTAAACTCTGCCTGGTACATTTAATTTTGACTTAGGGTTGATTGGAAGCCACATTACCCAGAAGATGGTCTTGATCCTGCTCATTAATTTCCCAAGGCAGGTAGGTCTGTGCCATGCAGGAACTGGTGGTTAATAAATGTTTGACTGCAACAATACCACTCACAGAAACACCACACTGAGTCAGAGAATCATTCAGGCTGGAAAAGCTCTCTAGGATCATCCAGTCCAACATCAGCCCAGCACCACCATGGCCACTAGACCCTGTCCCTGAGTGCCATGGGCACATGTTTCTTGAACACCTCCAGGGATGGGGACTCTACCACCTCCCTGGGCAGCCTGTGCCAACCCATGACCACTCTTTCAGGGAAGAAATTGTTCCTCATCTCCAATCTAACCCTCCCCTGGCACAATCTCAGGCTATTTCCTCTCCTTCTATCCCCTGATACTAGGGAGAAGAGAACAAACCCCCAGCTGCTTTCAGGTCTCCCCTTCAACCTCCTCATCTCCAGACTAAACCATCCCAGTTCCTTCAACAGGCTCAGAGGAGAACTAACAGAAAACAAAAAGCATCAAGCAGGAGGGTTGGACTGGGTGATCTTTCAAGGTCCCTTCCAGCCCCTGTGATGCTGTGAAGCTGCAATGACAGCAAAATCAGGCTTGGCTTATAAATGAGCTGCTTAATGTGAATCCCTGTTTTGTCCTAGTTTCCCTGTACCATGCAGAGATACTTGGGAAAGTTGATCCTAATTAATGATGTGCATTCAGAGTGATTTACTTTAAAGCACACTTAGCCTCATGGGGACAAGGCAGAGT